>NC_136483.1:30449331-30504331 GCF_053919585.1 Euprymna scolopes | reverse complement strand
AAAAAAAAAAAACTCGCTGTCTCCTACGGCAGAAAGATGTGATACAAGGTCGGGAAAGTGGGATTTGAAAAGCCTGCGCGCTAAAAGAAAAGCACACGTCTGGAAAAAAAATACCTAGGTGAATCAGAATTCCCTGGCGATTTGTGATTAGCTAACCCCTTCTAAAAAGATGAGAAGGCAAATCCTGAGAGGATAGACCTCCGTAACTGCACAGAACTAGGTACATACATCAGCTAAAAGAGTACCAGTACATCTTAGCAATGATCTGGATTCTGAACCTTAAACTGCCTATCAAGAAGACAGACGAGCATTTTGGCAAACATGATACGAGTGTTGTTTCAAAAGTAAAGCCTATTTTTTTAACTAAAAAAATGAAGATCTACTAAGACGGGAGTGTTACTATTAAAACGAGCGATTATTTGTGAACCAGAATTTATTTTTCTGCATAGCCTCCACCATTCTAAATCCACTTTTGCCAGGAATTCAATTACGCATCTCTGACGCATGTTCATAACAGAGATTACTTTCTTAGAGTCTCACACCGCTTTATCTACAACAGAGAGATGAAACTTTCAGGTCATGAATGCATAAGATCATGAGATTGGAAATCTCTGATCCATTCAGGCGGAACAAAAAATAGGACGTATTGCTTTTGAACGCCCCTCGTACTTTACTTATAAATATCTGAGAGTTTTGGGATACCATCAAATGGATAGAAATTGAGAAAAGTACAAGAAATCAAACCTATATAGCAGAAACATAAAAATACCGTAACAATATCGCTAACCAAATGACTTAGTAAATAATATCCAAGTGCAAAACACTAGATCCAAACGAAGATACCGACCTACTCTACATGAAATAGAGGAAGATGTGGAAGAAAATATATAGAAGTTATAGAATCTTTAAATGAAACGAAAAAAAAGAACGTAGAAAGTCTTATTATTACCAAAATGAATAACACGTACATCTGGAAAATGATAACAGATGCAGCTACATGAACAATTTATAAGACCGAGAAGCAAGCACAAAGATACAACTGCGAAAATAACACTTAAATATAAAAAAAGAATCATTACTAACAGCTGCACAAAACATCGCAATCAAAGGTATTTATATTAAAATCAAAATAGACAAATTCTCGAAACACATTGAATATATACGGTGTAAACAAAATGGCGAAACGGTAAATCACAAAAGTAAATGTGATTATATGCTAATATCACACACGATGCTCGTGAAGGTTCAAGAAGAATGGAAAAACTGAGCTAGGAGAACACCAACTACAGGGTGGTCAAAAAGTCAGGTAATTACACGTGTTACAGAATCAGTGGTTAATCGCTTCCAGCGATTGATAGAGAGAAATGGACGACAATTAACAAAATAAACATATTTCATGTTTGTTTCATTTTATATTTCAATGTATGGTACTTAAATATACGTATATTGCTAATATCGTTTTTCTTTAAAATGTTACCTGACTTTTTGACCACCCTGTAGACTTCGACTGGGACAGTGCCAGAGTACTGGAATTTTGTGAATGAGAGTACTGGAACTTTGTGAGTTGTACTAAAATTAAGGAGATCAACGAGAAATTGATGGTAAACGATAATGCAAGATGATTGGCAACAGTTAATGAAAGAGGCTGAGAATGCTGAAAATTTGAGGAGGCGTGTTGTCACTCAGATTCTAAGGAACACTACTGATTATTATACGTGAGCTATTAATAATGGTGACTAGTTTGAAAACGTTTGGTGAGTAAATGATAATAGATGAGAGTAAAAATGAAATTTCTAAAACATCGAGAAATTTCTTGAAACTAAATTCTTTTGCAGCGTTGACAGTAATAGACGTTGGAACAATCGTTTATGTGTACCATAACTCCTGTACACATTTCTTGCCTAACAAGAAAACAAAAATAATGGAATCGGACTTGTGATAACAATAAAACTTAAGAAAAACAAACTCGGGTATAATAAAATATAAAGATACTATTTATTTAAAAGAAATGAATATACGTCTTTTTTTAGGAAACAGTTCAAGGTCCAGTGAATTTAGAGGAATGGATGATTCGTTACTATGGAATGATGATGATGATGACTGTTCTGATTCACTGAAAACTGCTAACTTTTATGTCGCATACAAGTACTTATAGGAGGGACCATGTGAAGGTTGCCAAAGTCTTTAAGTTAAAATGCTTCTGTGGAACAAGCTGGATTCGAACTTGGTACATTCAGGTTATCAGTCTGGGTCGTTAACCTCTTAGCCACCGTCACCTCCCCGTTACTGCTGCTGTCTCACTCCTGACTAGTGGTTACATTTGGCAGGAAACGAGCTATAAACAGTGATTAATTATTAACGGGTTGACGGGAAACTGTTATCGCTATCATTGTACATGGTTTGGTCGATGATGAAATGCCGACTGGCTGAAATTCCAGTGCAAAGAATTGTTGGCAGAAGTACAAACATGAGGGCAAGGCGTTGAAAAAAAATGCAGTCGTTATGTACAGCTAATTTAGCTCCTGCAGATGACATCTGATTGGTAGACAGAATGACGGTGTGAGGAGAAGGGATGAAATTGTGTTGATTTCTGCAATACGAATCGAGTTGTTTAAGGATCAAATATCCGATTTTGTTTGGGGCATCGGGTCGTAAATCGAGGGATACGACAATATATCGTAGAAATACATATGAAATACACAGGCTTGGTTATTGAAAGGGGCTTAGTAAAAAAAAATAGAAACCTAGATCAAAGAACTAATAAACCAATAACTATGCATATAACATTACACCCCAAAAGATGAAGTTGACTGATTCTGTTTAAACTCGAAAGAACGAACGCACACATACGCATCGAAGACGGCGTTGACGACGTAATTAATGACTCAGAAAAGTGTATGTGACATACAAAAAAAAAAGAGGAAAATTATCAAAAACAACAACAATGCGAACAGTACAAAGAACAACGGAAAACGAGAAGCTGTGACACAAGGGTTCAGAAGTGGTATTTGAAAAGCTAGCACATAGATGAAAAGCACTCTAACCTGCAAAAATGCCTAGGAAAACCTGTCGGTATTACCCGATAGGGTAGACTCGAATGATTAACAATATACTAATCTATTCTCAAAGAAAGATGAGAGAAACACTTAGAACTGCACAGAACCAGTAAACCTCAGACAATAGGGAACAAGTCCTCACCAAAAATAGTTCAGGCATAGAGTGAAAAATCCCCGGATGATGACTGAAAGCAGTGAAACGAGAAATAAAAAGACACGGAAATAAAATTGTAAAACCAGTTTTAAGCTGGAATTTCAGTAGTCGAGGAAAGGGAATTCTTATGCAGTCTTTATTCAAATTTCTCACCACGAGGGCAGAGTATGACACAAGCTTTGTTTGTAACATGAGGAAAATTGAACCCCCAAAACAAAGCACTTTGGATTGGGACAGACGTTGGTAAGCATTTTTAAAAATGCACCAATCTAGAAGGATTTTTCATTTAGATGAAATGTATTACCAGAATAAATATCACACTTCTCCCCTAGTCAGAAGGTAAATTAGCTTCACGTAGAATTTTATGAAAATCGAATACAAATTTTGTAGAAAATAAAAGACCAACGGAAAAGCAAATATTGACAGAACCATTTTTTTCCGATAAACATTGGAAACCAAAAACGATTTTAGCCAAGAAATGAAGAGAACAACAAAACAGCTTGGGAAATTGCTCTGTTCCGATCGATGAAAATCCAAGTAGGTAAAGTCCACACCACGCGATAAACATGACGGAACTGTCTCGTACTGTTATCCACGTTGGCTGATTCTATTCTTCAAAAACCGAAACAAAACTAACTACCGTCTACCAATACTACAGCCAATGTTTGCCCGTATTGAGGTAGTAAAAATATTGATTTTACAAGAAAGACAAGAAAAAATAAGAAAGTAAAAAACGAAGACAAAAAAAAGTCAAGAAAAACAAAATGGTTGCAATATTTAATTTCGTTGATCAACAAACAGGGAGATGTACAAAGTCATATCATTGCGCCCTTGGGTCGACATTTTCGAGACAAGATGTCTGACATTATTATTTATCGATATAAGTCACTCTGTTTTCTTTTCCTATTTTTTATTTCCGCTTAAATTATAGGGGGATATGATGAGATTTATTGTGTACTAGCAAAAGCATCCTGCGTTGCCCGGGAATAAAATTGATTATTATATATAAAAAAGGGGAAAACATGCAATATTTGTTACTTAAAATTGTTTAAAAGTTAAACGCGTTTTACTTTATTTTTAATTGGTGAGAAGCTGACAAACAGTATTGAGTTCCCCAGACCACAGCTTTTGGAAAGAAACTCTATTCATGGAATGTACGTTTAGTTTTGGGCACAGCTAGGAAGTAAGGAAAGTTATTGGCGGTTGGTTTAGCTAGGCAAGTATTTTTTGTGAACGTTTTACGGAGAGGGACCATAGATTAGAGCTCAGTCGAACACCTACCATAAAAGTATCGATAGAGCAGAGAGCGAATCGTGATGTCTCTGTTGTAAGAAAAAGGAAGTAGGGAAGCGAAAAGGTCATTGCCCACTAAATTTCGAAGACTGTTTTATATCCTGTCAAGGCAGGAAACGGTGCTCCATCTCAGATGTGGCAACAGTACTCCACCTATAATTTACATTCCATTATACGCCTTATGTTTCTGAAATCTGGAGATGAGTATTGATACTTTGGATTACTTGGATTATTCAGACTACTGTTGTACTCAGCTTGATTGTTATTTGCTCAATTTGTCGACTGATGTAACCTATGACCTTTTTCATCTCTGTCTTGTCGAAATTGGAAATGTTTTTGTCAAACTCAAGAATCAGCACGGAATTTCGAACGGAACCCCTTATTTAATCTATGAAGTAGCATGCTCTCGTTCCGCCAGCCATATGACCAATCTCATATAACATGTTGGACTTCATTGGTTACAATATGGGTCAAATACAGAGTCTCTATAACGAATAGAACCGACGTAATAGCCAACAGTACGACTTGCACCTTTTATGGGACCTTTACATTTGACCTAGATATACCAAAATTAAATCAGTTCTAACTTATACAATGATCGACATTTAATCAAGTTTAGTGACTATTGGTCAAGTGATGTGTACGCTAGGTTCTACACAAGCAAACTCGGACGAAAATATAATTCCCTTCGCAGGGATAACAATAAGGATTGTCCTCCAGGCGAGCAAGCACTAATTTTTTTTTCCTTCGACCAATTTTTAAAATTATTTAAATATGTATAAATCATGTATTAGTTTTTTATTATACAAACAATTTACGGATAAAACATTTTCAATAAAAAATGTACGGAGTTTATTTTTAGTCAATGAAAACAACTAATAACAAACAGACATTCTTTATCGAAACTGTTTTATTCGTAAATTGTTTTATTCGTAAATTGTTTGAATAATAAATAACAGGTGCATTATTATTAGTTGTTTTCTTTTGGCAAGTTATATATTTTGGACCATTTTTCATGTCTCCTGTCTGTCTTCCAAAAAAACGTAAAAATGTCGTATATTAAATGTGAATCTAAGAAAGAATGATTAAAATCGTTGTTTTGTATTTGCAAAGGTGCAATATGGCGACAGTGATTATGAATACTGAAAGGCCCGTTGTATTGTTAAATTAATTTTCTCCTTTTAGCATGTGATATAAAAACACATGTCAGTCTAATATTTCGCCGATTATTATGAAAAAAATACACCCAGGCATACGTTATAAACAATTAGTAACAAAATACAGTACAGTATATAATACACATGTCTATAATCAAATAACATTATAAATGATACTGTAAGGCGGAGCAAATACCGTAAGCAGAGTCCGGAAAACATTGTATTTCACATCGTAACCTGAAAAAAACGTATCCTAAGGCCACCGTATTTTGGGGTTGTATTCTAATAAATAAACAGTTTATGATTGAAATAAAGAAGAGTCTGTACATTATTTTTATTAATCCTGCGTAAGTCACGTGGGTGTTCCAAATATGGTTAGTCCCATGGGGTGTTTATACACCACAAAACAAAGATGTTTATAGTGTTATTATTTTGTGAAATATAGTTATTATCCTGATGGTTCATGATATATCTACAGTCTCTGTTTAACAGTTTGAATCACTTGTAGCTTGTTGATATTAATATAAAACGATACAGTAAAATAAATAATAAAACTAAGGAAAAATGAAGATATTACATTAGCTAAGCTCATAGTGGCAGAGTAATAAATTGTACATAAAATGATAATCCCATCAAAACTTATGATAAAGAAAATATCAAAACATATTGATTCCATATTAAATATTACAGTGTACACTAACGATACATAATATGCGCTTATATCTACAAATTTTCATTCCAACTGAAAAATACAAAAATATATAAATCATAAAATCATTCCTACGTTAGTCAGCTGAGGTAACTGGACACCCTAGAAGGACAAAGAGACGTCTACCCCCACCCCAAAAAAAAACTGAGATACAACTACGCCATACCACGTATGCTATACCTACACTGAGTCAGGAGAAAGGAAAAGAAATAAGTTGACAACTAGGAATTATTAACACTTAAGCAAAATTAGGTGACGAAACAGCCCATGAGACTAATGCTGGGTTAAGAGAAAAAAAACACGATTGTTTTAGGTGAGAAAGAAAATGTCTTCATTCTAGTTTAATTATTTGCCGGATGAAGTATTTTCAAAATAAAACTGCAATGATAATAAATTATATTCGCATAAAAAAGTTAGGGCAAAATGAAAATAAATAAATAGTTTATCACGTCTAACTTCGCAAATTCGACCGATGTAATTTTATATTACATCAAGCAGGAAGTTATGAATTAAAAAGAAAACGCAGTCTATTATTGTTATCGTAAGTGTTCCACGTGTTGTTAGTGGAAAATGATCAAGCCATGATAGCGTGATTTAACGTGGTAGGGGCAAACTTTTAAAAGCAAAGGCTGTGGGGATTACATGATCGTAATGTAGTGTATATAAGTCATTTCCAACTGTTCTTTCAGGTTGATGTTCCCAGGATTTGCTGCTACACTGGATGTTTAATTTTTTACAGATGGTCCAATGGATGTACTTACATACTCCATCATGTCTCGTTGTATAGTAGCCATCCCCTAAAAGAACCTTGCTACTTGATACTAGATGACTCACACTTTCCAATTCCGTGTGGCAGAATCATTTGTTGTCATTAGTGAATTCATTTTTTTTTCTTCCTTTGAAGATTGTAATGCTTGGTATGGGGCAGCCAAACCAGCTGCCAACATTGCCCCGCTTTTTTATTGAAACCAACCGAGAGCTCTTTTTAGTATCCTCGCTGTTCCCTTAAGTGCAATTGTCTGAATCTCTTTTGCACTTGGTTCACCAGGAATATTAGTTAGGTAAGACTTCAGGTTCTTCTTCATAAGTCCTGTGGCACCTATGATAACTGGTATGATCGATATCCCCTTTAGGTTCCAGTTTCTTTTCATATCCTACATGAAACCTTGGTATTTTGTCTGTTTCTCTCTTTCAGCTCTGTTAAGACCGCCATCATTAGGAACACTCACCTCAATCAAGGTTGCAACTCTCTCTGACTTATTTTATATAACTATGTCAGATTTCACAGCAGCATTTTCAAGGTAGGTGGCTGTAGGGATTACATGGTCGTAATGTATGGTATATAAGTCATTTCCAACTTTTCTTTCGGGTTGATGTTCCCAGGACTTGCTGCTACACTGGATGTTTAATTTTTTACAGATGGTCCAGTGGAGGTACTTGCATAATCCATCATGTATCGCTGTATAGTAGCCGTCCCCTAGAAGAACTTTGCAACTTGATATCAGATGACCAACACTTTCCAATTCTGTATGGAAGAATCTGCATTTATTGTCATTACTGATCCCTGCCATCTTCTTGAATGCATTGGTCATCAATCCCTGGTCTTGGGCAGCCATTATGACCCTTTTCTGATCGTGGTGGAGGGATCCTCTTTTGAGCCAGTCCAAAGAACCTTCTTTATCTATGTATTCCTGAGAGAGTTCCCCCAGAAAATACTTTGCACGCTGATGTTGTTCCCATTCTTTAAGGTTCATCTGTTGAAAGGTATCGGTATATTTCTGCCGGCTCTTTCTTGCTATTTCTGTGGCACACTTGTTTGGTGTTTCGTCCTCATCTGAGAGACAACTCTGACCAAAATGCTTGGCCAGCTGGGTGACTGATGTTGTTCTGCTGGCTCTTGTCTCTTGATGTTCATATACTATTGAGAGGGTGTCATTCTGGGAGCTTCTCAGATACTGACCGGTGCTCACAATAGTTGCCCTATGTTGATGATTAATCTCTGAGAGTCCCAGACCTCCTTCTCCCCTGGGCAAATACAGCCTTGGTAGACACTGATTTCTGTATATTATTTTATGAAACGTTAGTAGCTTCCGTGTCTTTACATCTAGCCGGTTGATGTATTTTTGTGGCCAGTCAATGATACCAAAGCTGTATGTTATTACTGGCATAGCAAGCTGGTTTATGGCAGTAATTTTATTTTTATTGGTGAGCTGGGTTTTGCATATTTTCCTCACCCGGCGTACATATTCTTTACTAATCTTCTCCCTCATCTTGGCATGTTGTATGTTCTCATTTTCCTCAATGCCAAGGTACGTGTAAGGCTCATGCTCTTCTAGATCCCTGATGTCGATGTTTTCATTAAGCTGCATATTTTCTGTGTAGGTCTTCTTCCCAGCTCTAAGTGTACATTTGGCACATTTATCCAGGCCAAACTTCATTCCGATGTAACTGGATAATGTGTGTACTACCTGTAGAAGGTGGTGCAAATCGGTGTCAGAGCTAGCATACAGCTTAAGATCATTCATGAAGAGCAGATGGTTTATTCTCTTGCTTGAATCTCGATGGCGTCCCTGACTCAAATTGTAGGCGCTCGGATTTTTATTCAGGAGCTTGCTTAGTGGGTCTATTGCCATACAGAAGAGTAAGTGAGATAAGCTATCACCTTGGAATATTCCCCTTTTGATTTTTACTTCAGGGATGATGGCTTTTCCTCCATTGTGATTTAATGATATTGTAGTTTTCCACATCTGAAGGTGAGCAGCCATTGTTTGTCTAATTACCGGTTGGACTTTGTATAGCTCAAGGCACCGGAGTAGCCATGAGTGTGGCACACTGTCAAATGCCTTCTGGTAATCAATCCATGCCATGCTCAGGTTTTTGTGTCTCTTCCTACAGTCTTCTAGGATGGTCTTGTTGATTAATAGCTGGTCTTTGGTACCAAGGCATTTTCTTCTGCACCCTGTCTGCTCTTTTTTAAGGTAGGTCCCAGAAGATAGATGGTCATATATACCATCGGCTATCAGACCAGTGAAAAGCTTGTAGGTAGTTGTAAGGCAGCATATTGGCCTGTATTTATTTGGCCGTTGTGTCTCCTTGGTCTTGGGTATGAGGCCGGTGTCCCCCTCTGTCAGCCAGGGTGGTGTTGCTTCTTCATCTCTTAGCATCCGTCTGAAGCAATCACTGTAGTGGGGGTGGAGTGCAGTCAATTGCTTCAGCCAAAAGTTTTGGACATTGTCGATGCCAGGTGCTTTGTGGTTGGATAATTGTGCCAGTTTTCTTGTTATCATACCAGGAGTTATGACTGGTTCTGGCATCTGAGGCTTGGTTTTATTGAGCCTAATAATATCTTCAATCCACTGGGCCTCTTGATTATATTTGCTTTCTGTTTCAAATAGAGGTCTCCAGTAGTTTTCCAGGGCTTCCTCTGCAGGTGGACTATCTACAGTAATGGTGTCCCTTATCAGCTGCCTGTAAAAAGTCCTTTGGTTTGTTTTAAACTGCCTATTTTGAATCTGGGAGTTGATCTTGTTCTCCTGGTTTTTAATTCTCTGGGAAAGTGCTGGTATTTTTCCTTCCAACTTCCTATCTGTATTATGTAATCCCTCAATTTTCTCATGGTGGTATTTGGTATAGAGTTTTTTTATGGTGGTCTTAAGACGACCCTGTACCGAGGGATTTGCAAGGAACTGTTTTATTTGGCTTAGTTCTTTCCTGCAGAGGTTCAGTTGTTTTTGCAGCTTGGTCTTCCAGTGAGGTGTTTGTCTAGAGACTCTGGGCCCTATTTGATGATTGTGATTGAATGTTCGAAGGTTAATTTTTCTGTCAATATAGAGGCCAGCTGCATATGTGATATGATCGAGTTCTGTGAGCGTTACTGTTGTTGGAATTAGTCTCTTGAGAGCGATGTTAACTTTGGCTATAACAGTCTTTGCTCTTCCAGCTGCTTGGATCTTGGACAAACGTGGTCTGTCCTTCATTCTCATACACCTCACCTCCTCAATTGTGTTGCTGAGCTCCTCCTCCAAAGCTAACTGTTCATCATCTGCTTCTGGGAGTACAAATGATGGTAGTGGGTGTCTATGTGATTGTGGCGGTGATGCAGGTGGTGGTATCCTGGTAGGTGATGTAGATTCCTGTGTTGGTGTTTGTGGGGTTTCCAGCAGAGAGTTTGTGAAGGCAGGTGTCATGTCATGCAGAGACTCCAGTGGCGCAGGAGTTCCAGGAGAGCTGGGCATGTGCTGGGATATTTGGATGGGTTCTGATGGTAAAGTTGGTGGTTGTTGTTGGAGTAAGTCTATTGTGGGAATTTTTATTGGGTTTTCCAGGGGACATCTGTTGTTCACCAAAAGAGATGTTATTTTTGAAGACATGTAGTCTAGTTCTCTTGTGGTTATATCGTTGTAATTTTCCCTGGAGGGATGCTTGCTTTTCCAGGATAAAAATGAAAAAAGATCCCCCTCCAAGTTGCTGTTCTTTCTTTTTGTCTTTTATGCTTTTGTTTAGCATAATCCGTTGTCCATATAAGTGTCCACCTCTCTTCCCTTTCCCATACCACCTCCTGTCGAAGTTTTGTTTCCTCATCCTCTACTTTCTGGTAGTCTTTTTCTGCAGTTTTCAGAGCCTCACATCTAATGGTATCTACGTCCTCTTGTGGGATATATCTTCCCATCTGTGAGATGAGGGATCGCAGGTTGTGTAAAGGTGTGTGCTTTTTCTCTGCTGGGAGGTTTGATGTTTTTATAGCCTCGGTTAGTATCTTTCCTGAGCTGCATCCCCCTTTCTCAAACCTTGAGTAGTGGTAGCAGTGCAGAAGGATCTTCTTTTGCTCGACAGACCATGGCTGGGTTTTAATCCCCCTCCTGTTTCTTTTGGGATCTGTCAAGCGGGCTGGAGGAAGGGCGCTTGGTCCATCTTGATCATGGACTGGTTGCTGTCCTTGTGTGACCTCTGGGGTGATTGGGGTACCACCTTTTGAGGCAAGAAGGTTCACACCATTTCTTTCCTCTTCCTGCCTGGTGCGTAAACAGGTTGAGGGGCCCTTTTGTTTGGCATTTTGAGTTCCTTTTGTTTGGCATTTTTCATGGTTGTTCCTCATTGTCCACGGCTTCTTAATGGTTATTCGAAGCTTCCCTCTACCTACTTTACATAAGTAGAGGGGGTGCCCCCATCCGCAACCCGGGAGACGCACTGGATGGCCGGAGAAAGACGGCACACCAGAATTCATTAAGTGCGGCTCATCTTGTGTCTAATGAATGTACTATAGAACAAACTCGATACGCCAACTAAAGTCATGTTCATTTAGTTTTGGAAAAGGCATTGGCCGATACGATCTGATGCGGCTTTCTTTGAGAATTCTTTGAATAATTGATTTGGACAAATTCACATGCAAAGAATCATAACTAAATGCTGAGAATACGAAATCTTCCAGTCCGCAAATAAAGAATTCGTTATTTTTTTTTATATATATTGTGTGCATACTTCTGGGAGAGCTTGCGTAAACTGTATGCTAACTGCTACGGATTTGTTTGGTTCCAAGATTTACTGTTGATTAAGTTCTAAATATTTTCATGGATGTTAGCCATATTTCTGTTATTTGCAATGCCATCAGATGTTTTTTGATTTTATCATTAAAAGTCGATGAGATCGGTCGGGCTGCTGCTATTTGTAGTTACAAACGAGTGTGATTCAATTAAGAAAATATTATTAGGTTTGTGCAAAAATAATGTATTTTGGGGTTCAACTGCAAATAAAAAAGGCCATATTTTTGCACCAACCTAATATTTTGTTCAACTCTCTTCCTAATCTACATCAATGACCTCCCTAAACACATACTTAAATCATTCGTTGACATCTATGCTGATGACACGACCATCTACGGCAACACATCAAAGGCTGTAAATGACAAAGTTCTCTCTGATTCTCTCTCCTCTAATCTCGAGCGCGTGGTTCTGTGGGAGAAGACGTGGCTGGTTACCTTTAATGCATCTAAGACCAAACTCCTATCTTTACATCATCAACGCTCTGATCCCCATCTGGCATCAATTGACAAGCTTCTGGGTTTGACCTTTACTCCTGATCTGAAATGGAACACGTACATCAAGTATGTTCCCAAGGTCGCTGAAAAGATGGTGGGATCCTTCTACCGCTCCAGAAGATATCTCACTACTGATGCAATTCTCTATCTATATAAAAGCCAAGTACGTCCAAGGATGGAATACTGTTGCTATATCTGGGCAGGAGCTGCCAAAAAAAAGCCTATCCTGCCTTGACAGAGTACAAAATAGATTTCGTGGCTTAGTATGGGATGCCCCTTTCTCTACCCTGCAACCTCTCTCCCACAGAAGAGACGTTGCGAGCCTATCCTTGTTTTATCGTTATTTCCATGGCAGGTGCTCATCTGAGCTCCAATCTCTGGTCCCCCCCCCCTCGCCAATCTTTCACGAAAAACACCCGTCTAGCTGAATCCACTGTGAAAAATTTCCCCCACTCTTTATCTGTGCCTAAATCAGAACGTGGATTCCATGAACAAAGCTTCTTTCTTAGAACTGCACGCCTGTGGAACTCTGTTCCGTCTGCCTGCTTCCCACCTGACTACAACTTGGTTGTCTTCAAGTCCAACGTTAACAAATTCCTAATGTACCGCCCCCTTAAGTAAACACTTGATCAACTCTCCACACTAACGTACTATACTTGCAATAACCCTTATCCCTGAGTGGCTTCCGGGCCTTGATAAGTGGTGACCACCGTGTAAAAAAAAATGTTTATGATGAGATTTTTATTTCATCGTCGTATTAATATTTTTCATAATAAAGAAAAAAATGTGATAAAAACGATAAACAATTATGCAGTTAAATTTAAAAAATTTTGGTCGGTTTAAAAGAAACATTTTATTTACACATAGTATTTTCAGCAAAAGAAAAATAAATAGAACGATGTTAACTATTCAATTCATCACTTTAATGAATATCATTAGTAAAACCCACTATCATTAAATATCGAAGTTTATTTAACATTTTCATTTTATTCTAAACTATAAGGCAGCCCGGCGTTGCCCGGCGTTGCCCGGTCGTAAAATACGCATAAATATTGTTTTGATTAATGCAGATTTCTTATTATAAACCGAAATACCGTAGGTATTAAGCGTAATGTCAAATTTCTTGAAAAATAAATGAAGTAAAAAAAAAAACGAAAAAAAAACTGAGACATGTGCATGTGAGTATTATATTTTTCTAAACAGTTCACTTCTTGTAAGTAAAAAAAAATACTCGAACTGAGATCGAAACCAAAACCTTAATGTAGTGAGTCAAGTACGATAACCATTGCATCAGCTTGACATGTCATTAAAAAGTGTTTTCAAACCTACTTATTTTTACCAGACTGAGAACTGTCCTCACACACACATATTCCCACGTTTATAGATATATAGATCAGACTGGTCGTTCCACTTTATAACTAGGTGCATTGTTTCGTCTTGTATTCATAGTTCTGTCAACTATTTTGGGGTTAGACATCTGTTTTATCTCACATACCGCCTAAAACAGCATTGGCCGGAAGTGACGTCTGTATTCCTAATAGCAACATTGCATCATAGCGCTATTTACCACCACCCCCTGCTGCAGAAAGGTTGGGCATGGTGCCAGTATTACGTTAAGGCGGGACTTCGGGGACTTTGAACCAACGAAAAGGATTGCCGTGATCCGAATGGTCATTTTTCTGCTTGGCAGTTTTATATCATATTGTTGACGGGTTATGTAGTTGTTGAACAGAAGAGACATTATCTATCGATCTAGTTATCTCTTTATCTTTGTATCAATAGATCTATGTGTATCTATCTCTATTTATCTATCTCTATCTATCTATCTCTATCTCTATCTCTATCTATCTATCTCTATCTATCTATCTATCTATCTATCTATCAATCTAACTGGCGAGATAAACAAGAGATGAGATGTGAAGCTATGTTTTGATAAAAGTTGTCAAAACTATAAAGTGGACAAGTTGCACCGGAAGAGTATCTGATCAACTGGCCGGAAGTACGTGTATGTTATCATGTGTTCTAGTTTGCTGAGAAAACAAGAGTTGGAATTTGGGTGTCAAAGAGAGCGGGCGATTTAACAGGTCATCCCCCCTCTCCGGGGAGGGAGCTGATGTGTCTCCAAAATGGAGACTAGAATTAACCACAAGCAAAGACACTCACTTTCCATTCTTTTGCGACCGACACTTGGAACGCGAATAACAAAACTATATAAAACCAACCATCGTCTTGGAATTGAAATGAATTAGTTCACAGGTTCCAGCTTCTCTCAGATGGAGTTTTGGGTGGACTAAAAGACTAACGATACAGTTGATAAGGTATTTCGAAATACATGTATCACACACGCGCACGCACACACACACACACACACACACACAATAAGAGATTTAGACGATCAAGGAACGAACCCGAATAGGTCAAAAATGTAACTTGGGTTCAAATAGTGAAGAGTCACTAGATAGAAAATAGTGACACGCACTCGAACCCAAATATACAACAGACGTACTAAGTTAAAAGAGCTGAGAGACAAAAGATAAGGAAATACTAAGGTCTCATGTACGATATGAAAAGAAAGTGGGATCTTAGAAATATCCTCATCATGACATGATGCAACCTGACATGGGAAAGAATTTCAAAAACTACCTGGAAAATGTACTCGATGAACCAAGTGAAAGATAGATACAAACAATTGCACTTGTTATGCTTAGAATTTTTAAAAGATCTTTTAATTGGAATGTACGAGATAGCGAGTGAATATCTGGCATCCGATAAACGCCACATCCCTAGCTAAAACAAAATGATGAGAAAATTAGAAAAAATTATTTAAAAAGTTTTATCTTTAAGTGAAGGCATAATAAATATTTTTAAGTGAAGGTATAATAAATATTTTTAAGTGAAGGTATAATAAATATTTTTAAGTGAAGGTATAATAAAAAACTTTTAAGTGAAGGCATAATAAATATCTTTAAGTGAAGGCATAATAAATATTTTTAAGTGAAGGCATAATAAATATTTTTAAGTGAAGGTATAATAAATATTTTTAAGTGAAGGCATAATAAATATTTTTAAGTGAAGGTATAATAAATATTTTAAGTGAAGGCATAATAAATATTTTTAAGTGAAGGTATAATAAATATTTTAAGTGAAGGCATAATAAATATTTTTAAGTGAAGGTATAATAAATATTTTAAGTGAAGGCATAATAAATATTTTTAAGTGAAGGTATAATAAATATTTTAAGTGAAGGCATAATAAATATTTTTAAGTGAAGGTATAATAAATATTTTAAGTGAAGGCATAATAAATATTTTTAAGTGAAGGTATAATAAATATTTTAAGTGAAGGTATAATAAATATTTTAAGTGAAGGCATAATAAATATTTTTAAGTGAAGGTATAATAAATATTTTAAGTGAAGGCATAATAAATATTTTTAAGTGAAGGTATAATAAATATTTTAAGTGAAGGCATAATAAATATTTTTAAGTGAAGGCATAATAAATATTTTTAAGTGAAGGCATAATAAATATTTTTAAGTGAAGGCATAATAAATATTTTTAAGTGAAGGTATAATAAATATTTTAAGTGAAGGCATAATAAATATTTTTAAGTGAAGGTATAATAAATATTTTAAGAGAAGGCATAATAAATATTTTAAGTGAAGGTATAATAAATATTTTAAGTGAAGGCATAATAAATTTTTTTAAGTGAAGGTATAATAAATATTTTAAGTGAAGGCATAATAAATATTTTTAAGTGAAGGTATAATAAATATTTTAAGTGAAGGCATAATAAATATTTTTAAGTGAAGGTATAATAAATATTTTAAGAGAAGGCATAATAAATATTTTAAGTGAAGGTATAATAAATATTTTAAGTGAAGGCATAATAAATATTTTTAAGTGAAGGTATAATAAATATTTTAAGTGAAGGCATAATAAATATTTTTAAGTGAAGGTATAATAAATATTTTAAGTGAAGGCATAATAAATATTTTAAGTGAAGGTATAATAAATATTTTAAGTGAAGGCATAATAAATATTTTAAGTGAAGGCATAATAAATATTTTAAGTGAAGGCATAATAAATATTTTTAAGTGAAGGTATAATAAATATTTTAAGTGAAGGCATAATAAATATTTTTAAGTGAAGGCATAATAAATATTTTAAGTGAAGGCATAATAAATATTTTAAGTGAAGGCATAATAAATATTTTAAGTGAAGGCATAATAAATATTTTTAAGTGAAGGCATAATAAATATTTTTAAGTGAAGGCATAATAAATATTTAATTGACATAAAAAATTTTCTTTTGAGCTGAAGCGCTGAACGTAAGAAATTTGAATATAACAAAAGATTTTATTAGTTTGTCTTATACTCGCTTAAATTTTTAATTATAAAAGATAAGAAAAGTAAAATATTTATGGTAGGCAATCGAATATGTTCTCACTCGTTGGGATTACATTTTGCATTTTTTTCTTTATTTATGGGGTGAGTCGGTGTAAAAATAAAGATTATTTATAGAATAAACACAATGTAACTATGTCTGTTTGACGTTGAGTGAATAGAAAATGCTTTTTTTACCATGCATGCGTGTTTGTGTCATTCACTTCCGTTTGCCAATAGCTACAAATAAAACCAGTAACAGAAACTCATATGCTTTGTTAAACAGACTTATGTAATCTTAGATATCCAGTGTATGAATTAAAAATGAAAAAGAAAACATTGTCGTTTTCTGCGTGGAGGGATTTTAAAAGCTTATATTATCCTGAAATAGTACATTTGTCGGAACATACTCACCTGGCACAGATAACGCCTACCTAGCCGAATAAATTTTTGCGCATTCTGGCATAAAATTTCTGTTTTGTGGGGTGCCTGGCCATTTTGTCTAAATGATATATGCTTCGGTTCGATTGTAGGATATACATCATCCCCAGCATTACCCTTTTCTTACTTTATCGTCGATCACGTGAGACGCCTGTACCAAAGAATGGTGATGGGTTCTTATCAGCTACTTTTCTGTGTCCAGCCAGAGTGCCCTTCGTGGATGCTAGTTTTCCCCACCTTTCGCCTGTGACATATCTGACAATTCTCCCATTGGAACTGAATAAAGTGTGATTCTGTTTAATTCTTGGAGAACATTTTCCCAGACATTAAATTCTCCTATGGGAGACAGAGTCATCGCCGGTCGCTTGTGGTGCCTCTACAGGTATATACCGATATATCCGATCACGGAATATTTTCCACCTGTCCAGAGTAATCCCTATTTGGCAAAGTTGGATTCTCAACTATAAACTCACGATATGTTTAACCTTGCTGACGTGAGAAGCAGGTTTAATTACCTGAATTCATATTTCAAACAAAGTGTTAACTTTGATAGACACATTTTCATATGTGTAGGAGCCTGGATTTGAATTGGTTTGGCTAATCTGCAATCGGGACGAACAAGAAAACATTTTTTGGCTAATAGCCTGTTTGGGACTGGCACCTAGTACTGCATTCATTCTGGGCAGGTTGAGCTTACTTCCTACGAGTTAGAAAGTTTCTAGGAAATATTAAATTCACAACCGATCCTCAGCCCTTATATATCCCGGTCAAGGGAAATACTTTTGAAAGTGTTTATTTTTATTAAATTTTAGTTTTTGCCGAGATGTGTCACCGTCTTCCATATTCAGCTTCTTGCATTCCCAAATGGTTATCCATCTTATACTGATTAGGCCCATCGTTGCTTCATTTCAGTGATGTACGAAAAACAATGTGTCGTTGTGATTATGTCTTTGTTTTCCTACAGTCCTTAGCAACGCTGGGTATCCTTGCTAAGTCTATAATATAAAGAGGAGTTATCTGTGTGTTTTTATATGTGTATGTCCAGCGAAAAGGTTAAAACTACTACACAAGCCCTCACAAAGTTTATATATTCTTAATCGGTGTTGCCTCGGATGTCTAAAATTTAAAAAATAAAATGAAATTATCCATTTTTTGTAGTGTGTGTGTGTGTGTGTGTGTGTGTGTGTGTGTGTGAGTGTGTGTGTGTGTGTGTGTCTCAACTGGACCAGGTTTCGTAAGGTAGGGGTCGGATTTTTTCAGAACTTTTCCAATGTTATGTGTTATAAAAAGGAGGGGTTAAAGAAGAGAGAGGAAGAGGGATGTGGAGAACCGAGGAAAGAGAGAAAGGCAGAGGAAAGCAGATAAATAGAACTTTTAATATAAAAAATGTTAAACACGCTTTTTTAAATGTTACTATTTTGTTTCTTTATGGGACAGAACTACGCCGGGTAATCCTGCTAGTTTGAATATAAGATAAAGGACAATAAAATTAAAAGCGGTATACATGTCGACGCATAGTATACGAATAGGTCTTACTGTTTACGATGACGTCATTTCATGTTGACCCATCGGTTCTCGTTAGTTCACTGAAGTTAAGCAATATTGATCCTGGTCAGTACCGGATAGGTGACTATTTGGGAATATCATGTGCTGTACGTAGAGGGACGTCGATACTGCCCTGCAAGAACTGCAAAATTCTAACGTCGTCATTTCATCTGACCAGGATATATACATGCGATTTGTTGATTTAATATTCCCTTGATATTTTCTCCCCCAGAGGAAGCTGGTTCAACCTGCCTAAAGTGAATACCGCAAGCATTACATGGCATGACGTTTAACACATTGCTTGCTTATAGTCAACTGGAAAAAAATGATGCTGCTGATACAGCGTGGTCAGAAAAGAGCGTAAAATTATTACCTTAAGAGTCCTTCCTCCTTCCGTACAAGAACACTGACTATGAGGAGGGAGGAAAACGAACCGTGTTCAAGTTTAACGGTACATGGTAACTTGAAACTTGCAACAGTTAAAGAATAAGAATAGAAAGAGTAATATTGCTTCAGGTACTTTTCTTCCGGGAAGAATCTAAATGCTAATATAGTTATACTACATCTTTCACAATTAATGATGCATACACGTTTACGCCCTACTCTCAATATGAAATATTATAAAATCTAAAAGATATGAATAAAAAGATATAATGCTGTCGGCAGAGCAGAAAAAAGGTTTATAATTCCTCAATCAATTCTAAGAAGTACTAGGTTATCTTTCTAGCGCAATAAACCCTTTAATAAAGCTATGGTCCATTAAAGTTTATTTTTTGTCAAACAAATGTTCAGGTTAAAACCCCTTTGGAACGTGCTAGTTTTTTTTTTTATTATTTATTTTTTTTTTTCGTCTCTCCTGTTGTAAATTTTCTCTTTGCGTGACGACAGCGATTTTGAGCGCATTTATTTTTTTATGGGTGCTATCACTCATGTCAACCAGTTCATACAAGATGGAGGCTTTTTTACATCAGCGGATGCAGGTGTTGAGGTCACTGAATGCTTTTGCCTTCAACAAGTTTACTTATTATAAGTCGTATTTCTTCTTTTCCTTCTTATATTCCATCCTTCCATTTTCTTCTTCTTCTTTAATTCTTTCTGTCTTTCGCAACGTACTTTTTCTAAGTATAAATAATGAACTAGAGTGAACTAGTAAAAACTTCCTCGCTTTTAAAATATCATGTCATCGACTTTAAATGAACTTTCAGTATAAATGAATATAGTTTAGTGAATGCTTATCGATAATATCCACATATTCACGAATTGAGTTATATATATATATATATATATATATATATATATATATATATACATATATATATACATATATATATGTGTGTGTGTGTGTGTGTGTGTGTGTGTGTGTGTGTGTGTGTGTGTGTGTGTGCAGCAAGCTCCTTCAGTCTTGGACAGGCTATGGATACCCACGAAGGGTTGCTTGCGCGTGAAATTTTTGTGGTAGAGGGTGCGCAATCTCCAACCGCACCTCTCCTGGGGCGACATTGTTAAATACCGGTGGCAAGTTAAGTGTGTGTACAGGATGACTGGAAACACATGCCGAGATAAGCGGAGAGTGCATACAGCGCCAAGAATTCCCAAATGGTCACCCATCTGATACTAACCATGCAGAACGTTGCTTAACTTCGGTGATCTGACGAGAACCGGTTCAGCTCAAACATGGTATATCGCTACTTTGATATAAGAGGCTATTATTTGGGACCATGTTTAGGGGAGATGAGAAAGATACCGGTTTACATTACATTTAAACTTCTGTGTCAGTACAGTCAGAGAAGCAGGTAGCAGGAAGGGAATTTCAAAATCTAGCAATTCAACCGAAAAAAAATTCTTAGAGTAGAAAACGTCCTGAAATTTAAGGACTTCCACAGTGAAAGGATGTGATTTTGTTTCTTGTCGGGCCAATCGAGGTTATTTACGTTGACGGGGCACAACTTCGATGAGTTCATCATAGCACATTCCATTAAAGTACTTGTAAAACAGGCACAGGTATTCAACATTACAGCGATGGGACAGAGGATGGAGCTTGGTTGACAGTGCAGGACCCATTAGATTGGAGACTCTTTTTTGGGGACCAGATCCAAGACGAAGAGACTAGTCGTAGATGCACCAACCCAATATTCAATGCATGAGTGAATGATGGCTTTGTAGAGGTACAGGATACTTTCAGGCATGACTGATGCTCTTGCACGGTAGAGGGAACCTACCTTTTCTGCAGCAGCCTTCGCAATGTCCTAAATGTATAAGTTCCTGTTTATATTTCCTGTAAATGTTAAACCAAAGAGTTTGAAAGATGAGCTATCAAATATGGTCTTCTTGTAATTGTTAAAGGAAAGTAGCTTAGTCTTAGTAGCATCAAATGTTATTATCCATTTACAGCCCCATTCAAATAATGTCTGGAAGTCGTTGTCTAAGGATTATGCCATTGCCTTAGATATGTGTATATCCGTTTTTTGCCCCGTGCCTGTTATAGAGGATCGTATAATTAGCATATATAAACTGCGTCAATAGCTTTATTGCAGTTAGTAAAATATCAATATTTCACTAAATATACGTTACAAAAACATTAAAATAGTATCATCAAAGGGCTGCTTTAAAGTTAGTTATTTCCCAAACTTTTATTCAAATTTATACAATATTCACGAAGTTATGGCATTTTATTTTACTAATCTGCAATAAAGTGATTGACACTGCACACACACACACATACGCACGCACACACACACACACACACATATATATGTATATATATATACGCACACACATATACATATATATATAAGAACAAGTAGTTAATAAAACATGTTATATATATATATATATATATATATATATATATATATATATATATATATATATATATATATATATATTCTATGCAAGAGCCTGGCGAATCCTCACGAGGATGAAACGCGGAAAATTATGTGAAGCTTAATTGTCATATATATTTGCAAAACTTACATATATATACATATATATATATATATATATATATATATATATATATATATATATATATATATATACTAGCGGAAGTGGTGTTCCGGCTTTTCTCGAGCGTAAAATATGCTTAAATATGATATTTTAATTTGTCCAGATTTCGTATATATTATTATAGAGTTGTGATTTCAAAACTAAAAAAAGTATGTAGGTGCCATAAGGAAGAATCGAAACCGAAATTGTAGTATTCAAAGCTGTTGGTGCTATCACTGTATCAACGTGACACGCAAATAAGGTTTTAAAAAAGTTTTAAATAAACTAAAATGATTGTATTAAATGTTTAACGATTTTTTTCCAATTTTAACCTGTTTGACCGCTTAAAAATAATTTTGACCGGTTAAAGGCCCATAAAAAATCGACCCGTAAAAATCCGATCATTTGAGGCCTCTAGCGCCGCTCTGCGACTTTTAGTTTCGGAGGAGATAGAGTTTGAAAATATGGTAATTTGTTCAGAATTCGTATATATTATTATAGAGTCATGATTTCAAAATTAAAAATAAGTATTTAGGTACCATCAGATAGAACGAAACCGAATCTGTAGCATTCAAAGCTGGTGACGTTATCACGGTACCAACGTTACACGCATATAAAGTGATTAAAAAAAATTTAAATTAAATAAATAAGATTAATGTACAAAATTTATAACGAATTTCTTTTCAATTTTGACCCATTTTAATCCCTAAAAACCTTATTTGAAAAGTTCTGGAGAGTTCGTTTATGTATTAAGAGGTATATTCCAAAATAATCAAATTCTCAGCTCTCAGGCAATGAGAGTTGGCAGAATCTGAGAAGTGAGTATTTATTATTTTTGAATCGGGAAATGGAAAGATTATGTTATGTCTATGAGTTGACAGGGTAGAATGACTATATTAAGGGGAAAAAAGGAACTACTTTCTCCAAAGATGCTGTTGTTGTGATGGTGTTGCTCCTAGGATGCAATGTAGGATTTTATTATAATGACTAAATGTCTCTAAAATGTCGTTCTAAAGTTACATAAGATGGTAGCTAATATTCCAAACATAATGAATTTGTATATGACATTTGTTGTTGCAAGCCTACGGTATTTTGGTCCAAAGCGGAATTTCTGCAATCAAAATATTATTATTATTATTATTATTATTATTATTATTATTATTATTATTATTATTAATAATAATAATAATAATAATAATAATAATAATAATAATAATAATAATAATAATAATAACAATAATAATAATAATGATAATTTTAGTTAGTGTGACAAGGGTCTCACTAAGTTCATGACCATCCCGATCTGTAAAACACAAATCGTTTCCAGGATTGAATGAAAGGTGGTTGACAAGTCAGGGTCAACACATCAAATGGTAAGCAAAACAAAGTCGAGCAATAACGAATGACGTCGCGTTTTCGAGCTGAGAGAAAAATATTTTCAAGTCAGTTTCTTTGGTGGAAGCTCTGCATTTCGAACAACATCACCTCTTTAACCCAATCCTTCCACGCTGTGATAGGTGCGGTTACAATATGATGTCATAGCTACCCAACTAACAGGATTCTGACGAAAATTCAGTAGACATCAACATTGGGACCCATCATCCTCTGGTCATTTTTGCCTTTATGCAAGCAACGACGTGCTGCGAACTACAAATCTATGGAGTGGATAACAACGTAGCTTCTGAGCATGCGCAACCAACATTCTTTTGTCTGTTCTGAGCCAAAGCTACCTTGACGTCATACACAAATTTGCTGTTCTTCGTATTAATGTTAATCGTGTACTATAACTGATCTAACGAATAACTATAGCCAACGACGAGGCTTTCAGAGAGACCAGGCAATCCTAAGACAAGTCCAATTCATTCAACAACATCCATTTCGTCTATTTCTCGACCAATCAGAGTTCGTGATACATTTCAGTCCTACTTATATATATATATATATATATATATATATATATATATATATATATATATATATATATATATATAAGTGAAGTTAAACATATTCGAGAGTTTTTTAATTTACATCAATGATTTTCTCTCTTATTTTATGATTTTTATTTTTGAAAAGTTTAAACATTTTCAGTCATATTTCTGTTTAAGTTTATTTATGTGCTTTTTTGTTTGTTCGTTTATTTTTACATTTTTACCCTTTGATGTTTTTCTCTTTTCTCTGAATGCTTTTTTAATGTTTTTTCTTTCTTTTCTGGTTTTCATCTGAACGAGAGAAAAAATGCCCAAACATTTTATACTTTCTAACTCTTGGTTGCTTAGCAACGTTATTTTTTTTCTGTTTTATTTTCTTCTATATTTTCATTTTATTTGTTGTCCTGTTTACGACATTTTACCTTCTCTGTGGTTGGAAAACAACGAGAATGACACGAGAATAACACGTCAAATCACGTTCACCTGTTGCGTTCACACAACGCCTGCAATTCATACGATTCGAAAATATATCTGCCATGATAGATATTTAAATTGATATTTACTAGTGGTTATCGGCCCTGAACTGTGAATACAGCATACCGTGTTCGTATCACATGTTTGCATAACTTAAAATAATAATACTGTGAAAGGTATGACTCTTTCTATCAACTATTAGTTGATTAGTTGAGCCTAAACTAGATTCTCTCAACTTTGGTAAGGCAACACTTCTCAAAAAACGGAGGAGACTTACGTTTGTAAGTTATATCTCCATTATCAGGCTTCATGAAAGCATGACACGAAGTATGCAATTTCGCCATTTTTTGTCCACGTTCGTCTTTTTTAAAGTTCTCAAATAAAAGTTCTTTAAAAATCCTCGTCGCCAGTGTAGTGAACCATTAAGGATCCGTAAGAAAGACAAAATTCGGTATTTGGTGGAAACAAAATATATTGAAATGAAATATAAATGCAGCGTAATAAAGAGAGTAGTTACACGTCAGTCTGATTGCCAAGTGTACATAAGTGAGAGATATAATAATCAACATTTTTTTAACAAGATGGCCGTCACTGGCAGAATTAACCCATTGTTAAGAGAGAAGTGAGCCAGAGTTATTGAGAATTTTGCATGTCGTATTCAGATTTGTTATTTATTGAACGGCGATGAAAAAAAGACTTGGATATTGATGAAAGTTACAGTAAGGGAAAGAGTTCATTTTTTTATCCATACGATGGGTATCATAACAACCTCCTTTATCAGCCCGTATGAAAAAGCATGCCATGAAACCCCTCATAATGAATGGATATGCATGGGTGCCTTCAACTGTGACGAGGGAAATAAAAAATACAATATACATCTTAATCTATGTAAGACTTTCCAGGACCATACTGTGTAGTTAAAGGATAATCTATATCCTAGCTTTTACATTTTAGTGACGCGCGTGTTCATGTATCTTCCCAAGCAAGAGGTTACCATATTCTATGTTGTGAGTACGAGACATAGTCTGGAGAAAGATAAAAATGACAAAGATAAAGAGACGGTTATATGTATATATATATATATATATATATACTATATTCTAATATATTTTGTCAAAGACAAACATAAAAGAAGGACAAAAATCATAAAATGTAGTATTAAAAACATGATATATAACAGGAAAGAAGAGACTTAAATACTATTGCAAGTGATATATTAATTAATGTTCCAATGCAATAAAGACGTGTATTGCCAGGGATAGAGAATAGAGAGCGGTGTATGAGTCATGCATAAGTACATCTTACATGTGTGTGAGCTAGCCTGAGAATCCTGGTTACTGCTAACAGAACGGAGTCTATAGAACTGCCACCATAAAATACCCCTAACGGCTTCAGTGCCAGAGTTTTGAAAATCATGCAAAGATGACAACCGATTGTATCCCATCTGATTGATTTGAAGCGCATTCAGTAAAGAGAGAGAATGAGAGAGAGAGAAAAGAGAAAGAGAGAGGAAAAAAGGAGGAAACTCGTTCTTAATTCCTTACGTTGACCGACCTATAGTTTTCATTTTCTGAAACAGAAGAGTGCATTCCCCCGTGGGTTAGTACAACGAAGGAGATCGCTCTGAATAATCTGGAGCTTATACTAGATGTCTATTATAATCATATTGTCTATTTTCAACTGAAGAGATCGGTGTCGGATTATAAAAAAATATTCTAACACCAAGTAAATTTGCAAATATGTGTTTAAGTTATTTGTGCATGCATGAAGGTTTGAGTAATATCAGATACAGTGGCACGTTAAACCTGTTCCTTTCATATGCTGACGTAATTGTAATTGACAACAAGAATTCATTAATATGCATAATATGACACGTACTCATTGATTTTATATTGGATTCCCTTCGTGTCACGTATTTAAATCTATATTGCATACATAAGGCTTACACTTTCTACCACGCGAACTATGATATTGCTTAGGGCGTCAACATCTGAACACTCCACGAAAAACTTTGGATAAAATTATCCACTTTCTTGTTACTCGCACGGGTGTAAATTAGAAGTTCGAAAATATGTCTTGGTGTTATGCGTAATCAAACTATTTACTCTCACTTAAGTGCAAGACGCCGTCAAAATAAATGTTTTTGTTAACGCTCTTTTCCTTAAAAATTTGTTTGTCTGAATTTCTAGGTACTGAGTTACCAATACCAGTGTTGTATAGGGGTACATACAAAGTTCATATTAAGATGATTAACACATTACTTTCCATTGTTGAATGACGACACGAAGACAAACAATTACAAATATCGATGGTGATTCTTTATTTCATTTGACCGGTTGAAATGATGATGACGTCAGGAATCCAAATTCGGGATCTACATAGTTTAATGTTCTTTCCTTCCCTTCCGAAGGACTCTGACTCCAACCCTCTCTCTCTCTCTCTCTCTCTCTCTTTCTCTCTCTCTCTCTCTCTAACTAGCAGACTCATCTGTTCTGCTTCAACTGCTCGACTGTCGACTGCCTTGATCTGACTAAAACTAGGTCCTATATTGAGAATTTGCTATGACGTCAGATGTGTGGTTCCAAAACATGACCAACTCACGTGGCTAAGCACCGTTTCCAAAACACACTTCTGCGCACAAAGAATTCTCAGCTAACCTATTTTTTAACCCAACCTATTTTTTTCAATATATTTTTAATTTGTATTGCCCATTCTTTTTAGCTGACCTTTTTAATTCAGTTTTCATAAAAGAATGAACAATTATTTCTTTTTACAATACAAACAATATTTCATAACTATTTTACATGGAATTTAACAATAGCGAAATTCTAACATTCGATTTTCCAAATCTATTTCTGAACCTTGCTTACAAGGTTCGAGTCTCGGCTTATCCTAATCTCATTTTCCACTTATGTAATATTCTTCTTATTCACAGGAAAAGGGGACAGCCCTTTTTCCTGTAACACCAGCACTGATTGCTAGGAAGTTTTTATCAGCCTTGAACAAAAGACAAGACGCTGTGAGGGCTGGTCATTGGTTTCAACATGATGGAGCAATTTCTTAAACTTTATATGGCTCGTTGAAATAGTCGCGTGGACACTTTTGTGATCGTTTCATCAGCAAGAGGTGTAACCATTAATGGGATTCGTACTTATCACTCTCTCCATATCTTTATCCATGTGGTTACATCAAATCAAATATCTAGAAAAATAGTAAACATTTTTTAACAAGATGGCAATCACTGCCAGAATTAGCCCATTGCCAAGAGAGAAGTGAGTCAGAGTTATTGAAAATTTTGCACGTTGCATCCAGGTTTGTTTATTATTGAACGGCAATGAAAAAAACTTGGATATTGATGATTGAAATTGGTGGGTAAACCAAGCCAATTGTGTTTCACTTTCTTCTGTTAGACCAGACTGAGCACTGATATGAGTATTATGGTGACAGTTTTCTTAGCCTTTCTACTTCCGCGCTGGCTCATGACAAATTCGAAGTGAGTTGTTTGTGACGTCAACGCTAGAAGATTGCCTTACAGAGCTAACGGATTCTTTCTATGCAGTTTGCTTTTTCATCAAAGTTTCCTTTTCCTATATGGATTGTCTTCCTCACGGCTGAGGAGCTCCATCTACGCGCTTTATGGTAAGCGTCTTGAATATGAAAACGAAATTTATAAATTTTACACTTTGTTCAAGAGTGACATGGAATTGTGTAACGCAGAGGTGTTCAGTTCCCTGGTGTATTATGCACACTCGCATACCTAAGTCAAAAGTGAAGATTATTTGTATAAAATATGGTTTAATTGCAGAAAGGTTTATGAATTTTATTACCGATTCTATGGGTAGCATTTTAGACTCTGTACTTATCTACCAGCCATGAAAAGAAAAAGAGGTTGATACTTCATAATGATACTACCAATTTTATTCAATAGTGAAAATTACAAAAGAAAGAATAGATAACGAAGCAAACAAAAAAAGAGGAAGGAAAGTAGATATTTCAATGCGGAAAAGGATAAATTCAAAAAGAGTGAAGTTATAATTACTGTGTGTCTCTTTTGCTAGCAATAGTTTGAATGAGGAGAGTGCCCTATATTGTCCTTTGATTCCATCTTATTTCCTGTTTGAGTCAAGTCCCGCAGTGAATAAGGGTTAACACAAACTGACAATAAAAAGAATTAATTATCAAGTTATAGAAACTATTGAAATAGTTGTTCACGTTAAATATATGATACAAATGTGTATTATAATAATAATAATAATAATAATAATAATAATAATAATAATAATAATACACAACTTATCAAAAAGTGTATTTAGTGACCATTACAGAGTCACTCTATATTTCAAGAGATTTTTAACGGGTATATTTTATGTTTATTTAGTCAGTTTCACTTTAAAACATGTTTAGAAACAAAAAGAAAAAGAAAAATTCTAGAAAGGTTAAAAGAAGAAAATATTCAATAAAACGTTTAATTTTTTTTTGTTATTTTTTGCAAACAAAAAAGTACGAAGAACGTTCAATAAAGTGATTCCCCTGACCCCCTTCCATACATATCTGACCGAGATGAAATTTGGAATGTGCAATGTAATGATTGAACTAACTGTGATTCTGATCGGATTAAGAAGTGTTTAAGGTGAGTCAGGTGTGAAGCCGGGCGTGTTGAGTGTCATGCAGTGATCCGGTTTTTGTCTTTGAAAAGAATGCACACTGCAGGAGACGTTCGATGAAATGAAAGAAACGTATGGCAATGATTAACCATCATATGACCTTGTAAAACACTGG
The DNA here is from genome assembly GCF_053919585.1 of Euprymna scolopes. Lineage (NCBI taxonomy): Eukaryota > Metazoa > Mollusca > Cephalopoda > Sepiida > Sepiolidae > Euprymna > Euprymna scolopes. The sequence goes on along the minus strand of NC_136483.1, from coordinate 30,475,393 downwards.
CATCATGGATTCAAACATGTGCGGAAATATGTGGAAACAACTCCCAGACCTGATCGTCCCTTTTCTGCCATTAATGAAGCATTTGTCAGTTAAACTGAGGCTGGCATTTTGTAAGATCGACGCATTACTGTTTGACAAATAGTACGTGGGGTCAAAATTAGTACATGGTCTGTGAAAACTATCATTCGTAACCATTTGCATATGTATAACGCGTCTGCCAGATGGATTGCCAGATTGCTGGAACGTTTCCAGTGGTCACTCATTTGGTACTAATCAGGCTCAACTTCACTCAACTTCGGTGATCTAATAAGAAACGATGTGTAAATGTAATTATGCAGTAGAAAACTGCTATCTTCAGCAATGGGAATTCTTCTAATGTTTATATAAAACCGCAAGAATACGTAAAATAATACAATTATTTCTTTTTCGTGTCAATTGGTGTGATAGTATTCATGTTAACTCTGAAATAATTTTTTCTGTAATTATTTTAATAAAGACATTTACTAAATTATAACAAGGGAAAATCTCACAAATTCTATTTCTCTTATTGTGTCTGTTTGTCTGTCCGTTCCATTTTTTTATCGGCAATTACTGGTCTCATCAATCTGAAATTTTTATGAACCTTTGTTATGATTAGGTGCAGCGAATTAAGCATTATAGCATCCGTTTTATGCACCGTATGAACTGATTAGGTATGAATAGGAATTTAATGCAAAAATGGGCACACATTTAATTACATTTAACCATCAATTTGGCATAAAACACTCATTCTCATTCAATGACTTCGTGGCTTAGTGGGGGATGCCCTTTTCTCTACCCTGCAACCTCTCTCCCACAGAAGAGACGTTGCGAGCCTATCCTTGTTTTATCGTTATTTCCATGGCAGGTGCTCGTCTGAACTCCAATATCTGGTCCCCCCTCGCCAATCTTTCACGAAAAACACCCGTCTAGCTGAATCCACTGTGAAAAATTTCCCCCACTCTATATCTGTGCCTAAATCAAAACGTGGATTCCATGAACAAAGCTTCTTTCTTATAACTGCACGCCTGTGGAACTCTGTTCCGTCTGCCTACTTCTCACTAGACTACAACTTGGATGTCTTCAAATCTAACGTTGACAAATTCCTAATGAACCGCCTCCTTCATCAAATCTCCACACTAACGTAATGTACTTGCAATAACCCTTATCCCTGAGTGGCTTCCGGGCCTTGATAAGTGGTGATCACTGTGTGAAAAAAAAATTAGATAAAACTTTTGCCCGTTTTTAACGAATGAAAAAGTTTCGTCTCTTAATATATTTGTTGGATGTATAAAAGAAACGTTTTTTTTTTTGTCGGACCGTTCAGTTTATAATAATTATGTAGTACGTAAAACGACACAGTATTCGATGAGGATTCGTTATTTTTCTCTCTCTTGCGAAATGCTTGGGTTACTGGTACGGTTGTTCTGATTATTTAAAACCATAAACGCACAATGAGAAAAACTATATGACAGGTAATCCACCTCAAATTATCTACAAGATCGATTTCAGTTTTTCTTCTGCGTGTATTATCGATTTTTAAATATCTAATTTATTTACGCTTGTTGATTTTGGAAGATTAAAATTGTTATAGCAAAAAATATGCTTATAAAACTAATTAGTTAATGAAAAACTAATGAAAAAAGTCAGGTTTGCAAACAAAATAGCCTCGGTAGTCACGCGCAGTGTGCACACACACCCTTGCCCTACTTTTTATAACTCTTATTCACCCCAAACAGGACATGTTGGCACTTGCACTAAAGAGCTGTCATTTGGGGCCATGTCTATAGGAACACTATGTAGGGAGTTGAGTAGCGAGATATCAATTCAGATCTCATTTAAACTTAGAACTGCCCGTTTGTGTAACACAATAACGCATGTCTGATTCTCAGCTGACTACAACATAGTTGCTTTCCAGTTCAATATAAACAAGTTCTTGTTGAACAATCCTCTTTAATAATCAAATTCTTCCAAATTTTCACCATCACGGTGGTATCTCCCCAACCAACTGACACGCGTTAACCCTTTTCCTCGAGTGGCCTTCAGATATTGATAAACGGTGACTCGCTTGTAAAATAAATGTCATTACAGCCAGGGAAGCAGGAAATAGAGAGGGGATTCTATTAGAGTAGTTTTCGGTGTCTATAAACCTAAACAGTCAAGAGGTGGGATTTTGCTGCTTGTCAGGTTAGTCTTTAGCCTACTTTTCTGAGCCCTGTTTTGATATACGTTAAGATTAAGGTTAAAAGTAAGGTTACTGTTAGGGTTAGGCTGTGTAAACGCCACTGTGGAGTGCATTGCGGAATAGTGGAGAACTGTAGAAGCAGAATTATAGAGGAAAATGATATATTTTTTATTAAAACTGGTGGATGTGAATAGATTTTATCCTCTTAAGTAAGTAATAAAACATCTACAATACTATGTCTTGTTTTTGAGGAGGGAGTGCTGATATTTGTGAGGGCAGAGTAATTGGACAAACGATCTTAGAAAATTACAATAGAATTGTATAATTCCATTATTTTTATGATGATTGAAAGAAAAATGGCTGGTAATTTTGCCTCTATTCCAGACATAATCATTACTTGAATTGAAAGATACGTAAAGAATAAAAAGCAGCACCAGCTGACAGGCGGGTAGTTGTTAGTGTATTTGCAAAGTAGAATAGAAAAAAAAACCTGAGAAGTGTACAGAATTGAGGAAATATTCAGGCCAATGTCAGCTAAATATAGATTCTTTCTTCGCCCAGACAGGGTGTTGTTTGGTTGGGTTTGGAAGCATTGCTATATTTGTAGCGAAGCTTCTGCTGGAAAGTAATCAAGCCACGCAAGCGCGAGCACACACGCAAGCACACTAACGCATGCATACACACACACTAACGCCCGCACACGCAGGTGCTCGGATATATATACACACACACACGCACACACACACACACACACACACACATACACTAAATGTATTTAGAAACAACATTTATTTTTGTTTTTGTTGTTTTAGAGCAAACCAGAAGAAAGATAATGCTGGCAGCGGAATTGTCTCTGAAGAAAATCGTTATTCATCAGCGATGTACTTTTGGACTAGATTAGTAAGACTACCTGGAGTTGCCCGACGGCATGGATAACAAAATAGAAATTTTGAGTGAAAATTTTAACAAGAACCAACAAAACAAAAACTAGGAGTAAAAAATGAATGTTACTAAAAGTAAGATAAGTTACTCTTCAACCTACCTGGTTTTGTGCTTTAACTTATTTTACAGCGTTTATTTACCCCGAAACAAATGTGGCGTCAAGTGTGTTGAGTTAGCATGAAGTAAAATGGTGATCTGATAATCACTCACAAATCGAAAATTAAACAGAGTACTGGTAGAAACATATACAATAAATGTCACCAATTGTGTGACAATGTAATGATCTACAAGTATTTGTTAAATTTTGAATTCTGGGGTGATTATCGAGAATCCATGTAGCTGAATTAGACCGACATATTCAACATTGATACTGCTTGTGTTTCGAAATAAATAAATGCTTAATACAAGTTAAAACACTGACAGGCAGGTAGTAGAATAGATAAAATATGTTATATTGCCTTTGGTAACATTTCTTTGTTGTATATTATTTCAAACCCTTTTTGTTTTGCTGGATTTTGTTAAAAATGTCTGTTCTGTGTGCAACAACTTTTAACATACCCCCTCTTTCTCTCTCCCTCCCTCTTTTTATATATTTCTATCTCTCTCACTACTGCTCTTTTAATCAAAAGAAAGAAAAATAAATAGGACTGGCATTTTTTTTTACCTAATTTCAGTGTTGTTTTAGTAAGAATGGAGAATGTGTTTGTTTTGTTTGTTTTTATTTGTTTTTCTTTTCTGTATTAAGCTGATCTGCTATATCAGATGGAGCTTAAAAACTTCAGAATTTACTTTATAGAATAGAAAATTCAAGTTTCTGAGTATTTTAGATAAGAATTGGTTATGCGTATTAGTGGATTATTCATACTACTTTTCTCATCTTGCGTGTTATTTTCATAGCATTTCGGGCAATCTAACTTTCCACCTTCTTATATATTAACTAGCGGGAGTGCCCGGCGTTGCCCGGTTGTATTGAGGTGAGGTGGAGGTGGGGTCAAAACAACAGTTCAGTCCGGGTGGAAAGGGGTGTTAAAAAGTGATAGTAGCGGAGGAGGTGGGTTAAAACAACAGTAGGCAGCCCGGGGGGTGTTAAATTCAGAAACTTTTCTAAATATGAAAACATGTTAAGTTGTGTTTGTGCTGTAATTGCTTGCGGTATTACCCTCCATTAATTTTTGATTAAAGGAAATAATCATTTTATACCAAACACCTAGTTTAAGGTAAACTTAGTTTTAAAAAAAAGTTTAATTTGAAGTTTTATTATTTTAAATGACTTGAGTGAAATTCAAATGTATTTTTTTATTTCCACAAAGAAATAATCTTTGCTTAGTTTACGATTTTATTTTTTCGATAATCAGTTATAAAGTTTAATTAGAATACCGTAATATTCGAGTTTTATATTGCAAAGATAATAGATATTTTAAAAATATACACACACGTAAATTTTCCAATCTTATGAATAAACTTTTTTCGTGTTAACGAAAAGAAAATATTAAGAAATTTACGTGCGAAATTTGAACTTACAGACTACGTTATGCAAAAAAAAAAAAAAAAAAAAAAAAAACTAAATTTTAAAGTCTTATAAAATTCTTTGCAGTTTATGAAAAAAAGTAAGAAATTTACGTGCGGAGCTTGAACCTACAGACCACGTCTTGCAAAAACAAAACAAAAAAAACACGCTATCAACGTACCCTCTCTTCGTGTGTGTTCTATAAGCGGGAAGCGTAGATACCTAGTGGTCTGACCTATTTTAAACCTAGGTATAGTTAAATGTGATTTTTTTTATTATTATGTTAGTTTATATATATGTTTATATAAACAGCAAAATGGGATATTAAAAAAGTAAACACGTAATTACTTTAGTTTTTTAAAGCAAATAATCGATATAAATATGAATAAGAAGAAAATGGAGCCCTTTTCAAGCAGAACAGCTTCATTTCAGTTTTACAGTATTGAACTGTGTAGTATTGCGCCGTCAGATTCAGGGTTGTACTATTGTAATGTAAAGAACACACAGAAAGGGTTGTAATCAACTGAATTCCTTCTAGTACACTGACAAAAAAGCTTAAACAGATATATAAATAAAAATAAAAAGGTTATGTAAATGTTTTTAAAAAGACACATAATTACGTGAGCAGGATTTTTTCCTTCTTTTGACACGATAACAAGTAACGTTCTTATTTTTATTATTTATCTATTTTCGAAAGAGTGCCACGTGCAAGTGGAGAAGGAAAAAACAGAGTTATGCAAAATTTGTGTCAAAAATTGTCTAAAGTTCCGACATTTTTTGTCTTTCACTTTAATAAGAACATGAATTTATGAGGTGAATTTATTCGACAAAATATGATTCAACTAAAAAAAATAAATAAAAGCTAACGTGAATTAAGATTAAAGTTAAGGTGTGGACCCTCACCCCTTTTAAAAACCCTTGTTAAACTTTGTGACATATTACATTCTATGGAGGTCAGGCGCGACCGAACACTCAATAATTTTATTATACCATATTTCTTCAAACTGAAACATTATTATCAAAGTATACTTACGCAAAAAGATATGAAAAATCTTTGTTAAAGTTTGTGCCATATTTCCATGGAGTACAGGCGCGAACGCAGACCCCACAATTTTATTATACCATCCCTATTTCAGTTGAAACATACTTATCAAAGTATTCTTATGTACATCTATATCAAAAACACTTGTAAACGTTTTTTTTTTTTTTCATTTTTTATTTCCATACTTTGGGGGCCAGGCGCGAACGCAGACCCCACAATTTTTATGAACCCCCGTTCTGTCAGATCAAACATACCCATTCCTGATCCTCGATACATCTTCTATCATTATATGTAATCAGTTTTTTTTTTAAATAGTCAACCATATAGGAGCCTATTCGTGACCACACACACACACACACACACACACACACACACACACACACACACACACACACACTGACGTTCAGCTTTATATCATATATATATATAACCTTTAACTTGGTATACATCTATATATCTATAAAAGTGACCGTGTCTGTGTGTCTGTCTGTGCACATTTACCTACGCAATAACTCTGTCAATTTTTAGTCTACAGACTCGAAATTTGACATACAGGGTACTGAGATTTGGGAAAATCGATGTGATCGGTTTTCGGCCAGAAATTTGGCTGTTAAGGGGTCAGTTCAACGATTTGACCTTTGATAACTCTACCAAACTCTTCCAAAAATTTGGGGTCTAAGCACTTGAAATTTTAGATATAGCTTCCTTGATTATGGATCTAAATTAATAACTTGATTTGATCCCAAAAAACAATAAAAGTTAAGGGGTTATAATAGGGGTCAAAGTAAAAGAAACTGGGCGTTTTTTTTCTGGGTTTTCTTTTTCTCAACATACACCTCCAAACACCCGGGCAACGCCGGGCACCCATGCTAGTATATCTATAAAAGTAAAAATGTCTGTCTGTCTTTTCTCTCTTGTAGTTAAAGAAGACTATTAAACAGAAAGGCATTACTTTACATATTCACACTTTTTAATATATACCTATGCACATAACCTTATGAACAGTAAATAGGGCCCGAGCAAAGCCGGGCGGAACTGCTAGTATATATATATATATATATATATATATATATATATATATATATATATATATATATATATATATAGTCTTTGAAGTTTTTAACCTTTAAAACTATACAAATAAAATATTTTTTATCATTCGTTAGGAAACCATCTAGTCAGTAAATCATTTAATCACCTGCAATCACTGCATCAACTCGCTCTCGAATTTACTATAGTACTAATAATTTATTTTTTAAGGGATCATCAGTTGTTTACCTTGAAACACTGTTTCGGGGATTTATATATAATTTGGGAGATGAAGATGATATATATATATATATATATATATATATATATATAATTTGGGAGATTAAGATCGCATATATATATATATAAGTGAAAGTGTCTGTCTGTCTATGTGTGTGTGTCTGTGTACATTTCCATACGCAATAACTCTGTCAATTTTAAGTCTACAGACTCGAAATTTGATATACAAAGTACTAAGATTTGGAGAAATCGATGTGACCAGATTTCGGCCGGAAATTCGGCGATTAAGGGGCCAAAGTTCAATGATTTTACTTTTGAGAACTCTACCAAACTCCTCTGACAATTTTTGCTCTAAACACTTGAAATTTTAGATATAGGTTCCTTGGACATGGATCTAACTTAATAACTTGATTTGAGCCCAAAACAATAAATTTCAAGGGGTCATAATAGGAGTCAAAGTTTAAAAAAATTGACCGCTTTTTTTTGTTTTTGTTTTACTCAACATACACCTCCAAATACCCGGGAAACGCCGGGCTGAAATGCTAGTATATATATATATAATCTTCATGTCCCAAATCACATTCTTAGCTCATTTCTTTGACATCTTTGAGGGCAACACAGTATATAGTAACACTTTGAAGAGCATTGATTACCAATATATACACCGTTAAAGGTTTTCAGGAGAAAAATCTCGTGAATTAAATGAGGTTCTTAAGTGCTGTATAAAAAAGTGCAATATATATATATATATATATATATATATATATATATATATATATATATATATATATATAAATTTTCTTCCTTGATCTTTCTTATTTATATTTATATCTCGGCAGTAGAATGAAAAGCATATCTTATTTTTCTTTTATTAATATTATTGGAATTTTTTCCTTTTTTCCTTGTACACATTTTTGTGAATTTTTCCATGGATTTCTGCCTTTGGATTATTATGAACCATCTTCTTCCAATTACGGGATTTTGGGATTTTACTTGTACAAATGGAAATTCAGTTAACTTTCTTGAAGTTATATATTTGGAATTTACCGTCACTGGATTATTTATCTTCCACCAGACTATCCATTCATGTGTAATCACCTTTATCTTCACCATATTCCCTCTGCTTCACTTTTTTTATTTTTAAGTAAGATCTTTGACTTACTTGTTGTTTCATCAAATACTATTGCATGCAAAATCCGATCCCGCATTTTGCTAATTCCTACCCTCTGATGAGAAGGAAAGTATTTCTTCGAAACTCCGTGAATTAAAGACTATCCACTTATCTAGTGTTTGCTTTTCAGATTAAATATGTGTTTAACTTATTTCAAAGTGTTCTTTAACATGTTTTATTAACTGTTTGCTCGTGTATATATATGTGTGTGTGTGTGTGTGTGTGTGTGTGTGTGTGTGTGTGTGTGTGTGTGTGTGTGTGTGTGTGTGTGTGTGTGTGTGTGTGTTGCGCTTTTTATACAGCACTTAGCAACCGGAAGTGACGTAGGTTTAAATTAAGGCTAGTCAATCGAAAGGAGATGACTTTCGACAATATTGGCGAAAAAAAGCGACTCCTCCCTGTAAAAAATGGCCAGTTGAGGGTGAAGGAATGAATTTTTTTAGCTAATTTTTCGATATTTGTCATCTGAAGGGACGAGCTCCAAAACGATACTGATCTTGTGAAAATCCGTCGCCTCTGTCGAAAGTATTAGGAAGACATGCAAACATACATACATAGATTTATATATTGGTAGCTCAAATTTTTGACCCAAACCGATTAAAAAGCTTGTCCTATCTCTGAATACCCTTTATGTAAAATTTCAAATGTTTAGAACAGAAATTGTCTAAATAATTTGATAGAGACCACAAAGGTCAATTTTTTAAAAACTTTGACCCCTATTATGATCCCTTAACATTTATCGATTTAGGCTCAACTGAAGTTATGAAGTAAGATTCACGTCCAAGGAACCTATATCTAGGTAAATTTACACAGACAGACACACAGACACACAAATACTTTCACTTTTATAGATATACTAGCATTTCAGCCCGGCATTGCCCGGGTGTTTGGAAGTTAAATGCTGGGGAAAAAAGGGGGTAATTTTTTTAAACTTCAACCGCTATTATGACCCCTTAAAATTCATAGTTTTGGGCTCAAATCAAGTTATTAAGTTAGATCCCTGTTCAAGAAACCTATATCTTCTGTCAAAGAAATCTATTTTTATGCGTAACTTCTACATATAGCATTCTTCCCATCACATATACATCGACTGAGTTATGGTTATTAGCATATCACATTAAATTAAATCATTTTAAATAATTATCTCGATTATATCACTTATTCGACATAATAGCCTCGTTAATACTATACTGTTTAAAAATATAATTTAAAATGTAATCCTTTAGTTTATTTTCATTTCAATTTATATTTTATTTCACTTAAATTTACTTATTATTATCGTAAATCTGAAACCTTTTTATTTTCAAACCAGAAAACCAAGGGGAATAACTGTGATAGTTAATTCTTTGAGCACGTTATTAAATATTTTCTTTAATAGATTTGTGTTCATTTCGAAATATTCTTCTAAGTTGAATTATTATTTTATTTTTAATTCAGGGGTAATTTTTTTTATTTTTCGCTTATTCTTAATTTTTAAGTAACCTTTTGGTACTCATGCAGAGAGTGAACTCAGAATCCATCCGACTTTCTCCGGAACATTACGCCAACAGCCGGCGTAAACCGAGCGTCACTGAGGAAATTAAGCGGAGCGTCGCCGATGGTGCTGAAACGAATATCACATTTAAATTTGGGACATGATATGAAGAAATTACTTTTTCAAGTAGCGGGGGATCACTATCCTATATAAATTTGACGTAAAATGAGCACCCACTTTCTGGACACCTAATAATTTCTTCATATCATAAAACAAATTTAACTGTGATATTCGTTTTTAGCACCCCCGAAAACCGGCGCTGTTTTTTTTTTGTTTTGTTTTGTTTTGTTTTTTGTCTGTTTTGTTTTTTTGTTTTTGTTTTAACCAAAAGATTCGTTCATTTTTTTTATAAGTTAGGACGCTAATAATGCTGTCAGTAAGCTTACATGAGCAGTTGTTTTTTTTATTTTTGAGGTGAGTATTCACTTATAGAACTTGTATAGTTTTTAACAGGTGTTTCTGTAGTGGAATTAAGTGTTTTTCCGTAAGTAATGTGCCGACATTAACCATTAAACCATTAAAGCAGAATCGTTTAATATTTCACATAAATTCTGTTTACATTATGGGGCTCCGCAGCCCCCTAATGAAAACGGAATTTTTGTGAAATATTTAACTGCTGAAGCACCTGTTAACAGCTATACAAGTATGTTTTTGTAAACTTACTGACAGCATAATTAATGTCCTAAATTATGAGATGAAAAAATGAACGAATCTTAGTAAAAAAAAAAAAAAAAAAAAAAAGACAGCGCCGGTTTTTGGAGATGCTGAAAACGAATATCAGTTAAATTTGTTTTGATATGAAGAAATTACTACATGGCCAGAAGGTGGGTGCTCATTTAACGTTAAATTTATATCGGAAAGTTATTCCCTATTTTTTGAAAAAAAATTCTTCATATGAAAACTACTTATCTACCCAAATTTAAATGTTATATTCGTTTTCAGCACCACCGAAAACCTTTTAAAATGTTTTTTGAGGAGTTGGAAAGAAACTTGACATTGACTGATTTTTTTGTTCGAGAAAAGATTCAAAGGTAAGTCAAATAAACACTTCTTTTTTTTTGTAAAGGTTTTTTTTTTTGTAAGAAAAATTGAAAAAAAAATATCTTTGTTTTTTGGGGTGTTACTTTTTTTTTTTTTTTTTTTTTCTCAAGGAAAAACCTGAAAACTAGAAAAATTGAAACAAAACTGGGTGGGATAGATTTTTTTCTTTTTGTTTTTTCATATTAAAAAAGATATTGTTGTTTCCTCATAGCATTGTTTTATTAATGGTGTGAGTGCGTAAATCGTATTCCGCATTCGCGCTGGAGGTCTTTCTGCGTTGCTCGCTCAAACGCCCACAATGGCAATTGTAGGCCTAGACTTGGCAAAAAAAAAAAAAAAAAAGGTACCAGTCCGGATGATGTAAAGGTTCGGAATGTGGTAGCCTGACACCTCCAGACATAGCCATCACTTACCTTTCCTTGTCCACAGTTTTCGTCCGTGCCAGTAATTTTTTTCTTGACAAAAGTCGAGGATTCCAGTTGGTATTTTCAGCTGCTCACTTAAGGCTGTAAAATTCATGTATTTTTTTCTGACGTTAAAGTACGAAATGGTGTGCTTTTTTTTTACTATTTTATTTTCTTTTCTTTCTCTTCCAAATTGTCATCTGCTGCTTTGAATTTTCAACTCGCGCGAACGCGCGTCGCGTTAAAAACCATCGCGCTACATTGTCATTGGTTCAGCTTTATGTTTCGTCAGACGACTTCATTTTCTCGGCGACGCTCGGCTTACTCCGGCTGTTGAGGTCATGTTCCGGAGAAAGCCGGACGGGCGCTGAGTTACGTCTGGATCGCTCTCTGCATGAGTAAAAACCTTTTTTATTTGTTATTGTTGAGTTATCCGGGGTTTTATTTTTCACTGTATTTAGTAGTTTTACGCCGATATAATTCATCGTTCTGTTTATAATTGTTTATTTTTAATAAAATAAAACAATTACAGCCATTGAACTATAAACAATTGGGACGCTGAAAACATACACAGTAAAGCAATACGTTGTAAAATGCTCTTATGGTTGTCAACGGGTTAATGTAGATTTATTTGTAAGAAAATTGCGTTAAATGACTTAAACATAATACGGAAATGAACGACGTAAAAAAAATGCAGAAAGTATTAACAAATTTTATTTGGATAATTTAAACGCGAAAAAAAAACAATTTGGGACGCTGAAAACGTACACAGTCAAACAATACGTTGTCAACGGATTAAAGCTGATTTATTTGTAAGAAAATTGTGACAGTATTGTAATACAGAATAGTTGCAAAACATCCCCACCCTTCCCATGTTAAATAATAATTTCTAAATAATAGCGTTAATATTTTAGTACGCAGGTCAAATTCTGCAAAAGTAGCGATTTATGTTTATTTGTTTACGCTGTTATGGGTTTATGTTTATGTACGCATACGCAACCGGAAGTCGTAAACCGGATGTTGAGTTACAATACCTGTTACAAGGTAATTTGAGTTATATAATTATATAGATTTAATATAAAATATAATTTTTTTACCATATTTTTTTTTAATATAAAATATGATTTTTTTACCATATATGATATCATATACATCGCTATGGTATAATTATTTCCATAAATCGGTATTTTTTTTAGTTTACCGACCCCTCGGCATTCACCTTTGAATTGTCGACTTTTGGGAGGAGACGCTGAGAACGAATATGGCATTTATTTCTTGCATAAATGAGTAGTTATTCATATTTGAAAATATTTAGTATCCAACGTAATCACTACAGTTTGGCAAGCAAGATGGCCGCCCGTGCATTTACTAAAAAACATCAAAAAGAAACAAACGATCCAAAAAATAACCCCAGGCCTCCTTTCACTTTCTCAGGATTGGACAAATAATTATTTTTATGATAAATTTACCGTTTGGATGATATGAACTCCTGGACCCTGGGACTTTTTGAAGAAATGTTAGTTTTAATAAAGTGGGGGATCACTGTAATAATTTAACCTAACATGAGCACCCACACGTTGACCCCCCCCCCAAAAAAAAAAATATTTTGTTTATATTGGGACGAGGGGGAGTCGGTGGCGGCCGGGAGGGGATGTTGGGGCGTTGTTGTAATTGAACTATCTAGAAATGTTTCCTGTGAAGGTGTGTTTTTCAATGAGCATAAATAAAAGTCAAGGTCATACGTTTAAAACCATTGGCGTAGACCTGACATGAGATTGCTTCAGTCACGGTATTTTCTACTTCCCCATCAGGACAGGAAGTTCAGAAAAACTCTACATTCTGGTTCCAAATCAAAGAAGCAGAAATGTAGTTTACCACGAGGCTCTTCAATGAAAAGTTCTACAAAAGGATATGATGAAAAACTGATATGATCTGATTGTGGTATGTTTTCGGTATTCAATGTGTTAGATAAGATTTAAGCATCAAGTTGAAATTTACTTCCCTCTTACAACATCCACTTACTGGAAAGGTGCCCACAAATCGCGTACCTAAGTGTTCAGAAAAGTCCCGTGCGATGCGCGGGTATTTTTGCTAGTATATATATATATATATATATATATATATATATATATATATATATATACTTGTTTATTGTTATATAAACATGCTCACATCCCGCTGCTACAAATAGCCACTTGTTTCAATCAAACAACAGATATCATCAGGCAGCGACTTGACTATTCAAAAGTTCATTGAACTTTTGAATAGTCAAGTCGCTGCCTGATGATATCTGTTGTTTGATTGAAACAAGTGGCTATTTGTAGCAGCGGGATGTGAGCATGTTTATATAACAATAAACAAGTATTATCAGCTCGTTGAATTCATTAGTCCATTACTTTTGAATATAAAAAAAACCCGAGTACCGTATATATATATATATATATATATATATATATATATATATATATATCATGATTTTCCTGGGGGTACAACACTTTATTAAGGCAATCATGAAGGGAAGACGTATTCCTTCGGAATTCATGTTATATTTAAAAAAAAAAATGGACCGAGGAGAAAAGGAAAATGGATAGCGACTACAAAGTAAAAGTAAGGAAATAGAAAAAAAATCAAAACGAGTCAATTGACATGTTTCGCCCTCACTCATCAAAATTGGAATCGAGGGATTTATTTTTTAGTAATTTGTTTTCCTTAATGATAAAATCTAAAAAAAGAAAAAAAAGAGACGGGAGCAAGAGCTATCGTATTGGGATGAATTTCAGAGGCTGATCACGTTCAAACCCAACAAGCAGTCCTTTTGCTTACAAAGGGAAGGCTTCCTAAGGCTCCAAGACTTTTAGATCATATACGGAGTGAGATCGACTCAATACGGAGAAGGGGTCGATGCTGAAGTTCGTTGCACAATCCCGATATTTAATAAAGTGTTCCGTTATAGCGGATCCATATGTGTTGTTTACAGCGTCGGTAGGTAGGAATGTTCCATTCCTGATTTTGCTCGGAACATGTTGTTGTATACGACTTCCCAATTTTAAAGACGTTCGAACTACGTAGTCGGCACCGCAACCACATTTAAATGAATAAATGACATTAATAATATGATGAGGGGGTAGAACATCTTTTTTATTGGAAGCCATTAATGGTTTGTATTATACACAACACGAACATTTGAAGCAAAATAACATCCTTCAACAGTTGAACTAATTTGTTTGGTGAATTAATTGGCTAGTTCTCTTCCAGCCTGGATTACGTGGTGCAATACTGGAAAGGGTGGCCTTTCATGTTTAACATTTCTAAAACTAAATTCAATTTTTTTCAATATTAATGCTCAGATTTTTTTTTCATCTGTCGAAATGGATGTCTTTCTAGTAGATGAAGCCTCTTGCTTTCATAAACTCCCAGGATTGGGTCATTCCAGATGTGGAACGGAAAACCTATATTTAATTTGTTTCTAATGTTGCTGGGGAAAATGTTTGGATAATTATCTCGCCCCACGAAGTATTTTCATGCAATCCTTTATCTCTAAAAGAGTCAGATACAACCTAAGATAGCGTAGTGATGCTACATCTAGAAAACTGCCGTTCAGAGTAATCCTTCTTGCCTGAGTGCAAAAATGACTTCGTAATCCGTGGGGGGGTATGATCTATTTTTTCCTACAGACGCTTTCTCGTTCAGGGTTTCTTTCCAAAATCTTCTCATCTTTGGAGCACATAGTCATGGGCCTACTTCTATAAAAACTGCAACACAATACGTGTCGGGTCGTCTTCTTAAGCAAGCCAACTTTGTTAATTCCACTCATCGTTTACAAGCCTTTCATAGTCTTGTTCATGAGCTAACAATCTCATCAACCGTTACCCTCGAGTGAATTTTGACCTTATGAAATGATGACTCATTTGTATACATCTATATAGTCATCCACCGACGATTTTGCCGTATCGCAGCTCTTTAGAGTGACTAGACGTGGAAAGAGTTTTCACGTTGAAATTCGAAACCTAAATGCCCGATCAATAATTGCAACTGTGATAAGCAGTGTTGAACGTCTTTACCATTACGCTAAATATATATAAAGCAGTCGTAATATATATATATATATATATATATATATATATATATAGCAGCGCGGGGGGGGGGGATAAAAAATTAGACGCAATAGGCAGCCCGGGTGGAAAGGGGTTGACAAAAAATGTAGTAGGCAGGTAGGCAGGCAGGCAAGCTCGGACCTGTAAAGTGAAGGAGTAAAAGAAGATTTAAGAAAGCCATCCATTTAGCCGTCGCGACCACGGCAACTTAAGATGTAACGAGAGATCGAAATAACATTAGTCATCACAAGGTGTATGATGACTTTGAAGAGGAGCCGAGGGAGTGAGCGCGCGTGAGAGAGAGAGAGAGAGAGAGAGAGAGAGGGAGAGAGTATGTAAGTTGTGACGGACTAAATTGCTGTGTTTTCAAAAAAGAATGAGAGGAAATATTTTATCAGACAGTTTTAAATATGGAAATTTAAAAAAAAAACAACAGAAAATGTGGCTCGTTGAATTTGTATTGTTGCGTAGTTTTTAATGCTTTTTAGTTGATGCAAAAATATATTTATCACGAGCGGTTCATAGAAACATTTTTATGTTTTCCTTCTCATTTGTTTGGTTGTTGGGGTAGGTGGTAGGGGTTAATCAACTATAGAACATGTATAGTTTAATAGGTATCTGCAATTTACCCGATGTTCCGTAAGTAACGTGCTGACATTTACCGTTTAACATATAGAAAATTCCGTGTTTACATTTTGTGGGGGCGGTTTTGGTGGTAGCGAACATAAAAAGTAAAAACAATTGAAGCTGTGGTAATGTTGACTGGTTACTAACCGGCCTCTGCGACTAAAAATAGTCCATCTCAAAGTTTTATTAAGAAGCAGAAATTTATTTAAGAACAAAAACATGGAATCCTATTCTAAGGAAATGAAACGAAACTTCTTGATTATTTTATTTTTGTATTTGTTTTTGTTTTTTTAATTACTGCAATACTAGTTTCAACTATTTTACTTTTCACTGCAACATAAAAATAAAGTAGAAAAGTAATTTGTAATAAAAGAAATTAGGTGATTCAAAATAATGAAAAATAACAAATCATCATTTTGGTTAGCTCTGTTAAGAGAATAAAAAAGAGACAAAGGCAAGGTAAGTTACTCTTGTACCTACCTGGATAAGTTTTTTTATTTTAATGCATTATAATACTTTTATTCAGTACGACAATGGCCACCACTTATAACATTTATAACCTCATAACTGAAATTCCAGTGCGATATTCGTTTTCACCATAGCTGAAAACCATTAAAAGTTGTCATAATAAAGGAAAATGTTAAGGTAGAAGATTTTACAACTATCGACAACTATTTTTGACGTTTAGTTTTTTTTTTTTTTTTTTTTTTCTTTTTTGAGTGGCTACCACAATTACCAAATAACCCCCTACCAAAAATGTGGCCATAAATTAGGTGCTTATTTTACATTAAATTAATGCAGAAAAGTGTCCCCCCACATTTTATAGCCATATATATATATATATATATATATATATATATATATATATATATATATATATATATATATATATTAGCAAAAGTATCCGTCGTTAACTGGGTTCAAAAATAACCTACAGAAAATGGATTCTGATTTATGAAAGTATGATAGGTTATGAAAAGGAAGGGGTGTAAAGAGATAGCTTCGAATTTCGGGGTATCAAAACCAAAGCAAAATATGATGAAAGTAAAAATAAAATAGATAACCCCCATAATTTATTATACCATACCTGTTCACACTGAAACACTTATCACAATATTCTTTGGATCTATATTCAAAAACCTCGTTAAATTTTGTGACATATTTCCATTCTATGGAGGTCAGGCGCGAACGAACAACCCATAATTTTGTTATACCATATTTCTTCAAACTGAAACATAATTATCAAAGTATACTAACGCAGATAGATATAAAAAGTTTTTATTGAAATTTGTGCCTATTTCCATTCTGTGGGAGCCAAGCGCGAACGCTGACCCCACAACAACATAACAATACAACATTGTTTATTTTTACATTTACATTACTTATGCATTTAGAAAGCATTTCTCAATATTATTACTTTTCGCATTTAATCTTCTCATACTTTTATACATATTTATTATATCTTCAATTTTTGACACCTAATGTAGAGGTTTTCAAAACTTTACATTTTAATCCCAATATTTCTACGTTGATGTAACGGGGACTTTACAAATACTGATTGCCTTTTTCCTGGACATCTATTTTTTTCATTTGATTTTACACCATACATTTATACATATTTATACATATTTATTGTACCTTCAAATTCATTTATTTCACGTATATCTTACTTTGTTTTATTTATATAAATATAGAGGTTTTTCCAACTGTACATTTTAATCCCAATATTTCTACATTGATGTATTGGGGAAATTACACATACTGATTGCCTTTATTTTTATTTTATTTTATACCATACACACTACCTAAATATTGACTCTTTCAACAATTGTTTCGGCAGCATTCCATTTCAATTCCACACACACCCGCAGAGTAATTTCGCAACAATGCCACCCAAAAAAAATCAGCTCGGAAGGCGCACGAAAGCAGCGACTACTGTTAGGAACATCAGAGCAAGCCTAGACTACGATGAAGTAGAATTATTACGTTCTCGCGAAGCACAGCGCATGTCTCAGACCAGATCTTCTGAAACACTTACTCAACGGACTTATCGTTTATCTAGACATGCTGCAGCCATGGCTCAACTACGTTCTTCACAAACTGCAGAGATTCAGGCCAACCGTAGAGCAGCCAATGCTGCAAGTACCTCTTCTGCAAGGGCCAACGAATCTACAGAAAGGACAGCTCGGCGGAGAGCAGCTAACGCAGCCTCCACAGCTTCAGCACGAGCTGCTGAATCTACTGAAGCGAGGGTCAGACGACTTGCCCGAGATAACACATCCAGAGCCGCCATTCGGTCATCTCAGCCACCAGAAGCTCGAAGGATACGAGTTCAGGCTGTTACTCGGAGATTTCATGCCTCTCGCGGCAACATATGCCCTTCACCGGAGTTTTGGTTACGCAAAGCATTGAACTATGACGCCAACTATGACTTCTCTACCCGGCAGGATCTTAGCATTGGTTCGATGAATTGCATATGTTCATTCTGCAAAGCTAAAAAATGGCCGGCAGAACCTCCAAGCCTATGCTGCTCTTCGGGTAAAGTTAAACTACCATCCCTACAGACTTTACCTCAACCACTGCGAGACCTACTTTTGGGCATGACTGATGAATCTAAATATTTTCGGAAATCCATTCGACTTTTCAACTGCTACTTCCAAATGACATCATTTGGTGCAAACATTGTCCGTGGATGCGGCTGGAATCCCGCATTTGAGGTGCAAGGCCAAGTCTACCATCTAATAGGGTCCCTTTTACCTGATGAGACCGTACAACCATCATTTTTACAACTCTACTTCGTAAGTGACTACGTCCAACAAGCTGAAAACCGACTAGCTATTACAGCCGAGACAAACGACAGTTCGGATCGACGACAACTCAGTATTGTTTTGCAGCTTCAAGACATGCTCCACCAAACGAACCCATATATTCAAAGTTTCAAGTATGCACTACAGAATGTTCCTCTGCCTAATTTTTCCATCGTTATTAACGCAGACAAACGTCCTACAGGAGAACATGAGCGTCGCTTCAATGCTCCCACTTGCAACGAGGTTTCTGCAGTCATCCAGGGTGAGCACAACAACAAACGCGACATAGTTATTCATACTAGGGGTGGACGTCTACAGCGAATACATGAAATGCATCGATCATACGACGCACTACAATATCCCCTACTATTTCCTTACGGTGACGATGGATACCATTTTCACATACCATGTCAACAAAACTTGGGACAAACGACCATCAATCCCAAAACTATTACATGCAGAGCATATTACGCATACAGACTGATGGTTCGCGACGACGATTTCAACACTCTCCTTCGGAGTGGACCTCTTCTGCAACAATACATAGTCGACATGGCAGCAAAAATGGAATCTGAAAGGCTCCTATATATTCGGGTTCACCAAAAACAGCTTCGGTCGTCTTCATACATACATCTGCACGATGGCATGAGAAATGAAACTGACCCTAACACTGTTGGAAAACTGACAATTCTTCCGTCCACATACATCGGTGGCCCGCGTTATATGCATGCCCGCACACAAGACGCAATGACGTACGTCCGCTTTTATGGCCGACCGGATTTGTTTATTACCTTCACCTGCAATCCATCATGGGAAGAAATACGAGATGAACTGTTTCTGGGTCAAGAACACTACGACCGACCTGATCTCATTGCCCGTGTTTTCCGGCTTAAATTGTGCAAACTCATGGATCTTATAGTCAAGGGTGAAGTCTACGGCCGAGTAAGGTGCCACATATTCACTGTAGAGTGGCAAAAAAGAGGCCTTCCGCATGCCCATATCTTAATCTGGCTGTGTGAACGGATTCAATCCACTGATATTGACAAAATTATCTCAGCCGAGATTCCCGATCCTGGATTAGACCCACAGCTTTACGAAATTGTCAAAGCAACGATGGTTCATGGACCCTGTGGTCCTGGCCAGAAAGCTCAATCATGCTGTAAAAAGAAATCGGTGTGCGCTTGCGGCTACCCACGGAGATTTGTCAATGCTACACAAACAGGAGGTGATGGTTACCCACTTTACAGGCGACGGAGTCCAGGTGATGGCGGCCATACGATGATAGTCGGTCGGAGCACTGTTGATAACCGATGGATAGTACCGTACTGTCCCTTGCTGACGAAAATTTTCCAATCGCACATCAATGTGGAGTTCTGTCACTCAGTGAAATCCATTAAATATATCTGCATATACATCAACAAGGGAAGCGATGCTGCAGCGTTTGCTGTTCAGCGCGACGGTTCTCGAGACGAGCCATCTGCTCATGTCATTGGACGTTTCCTGTGTTGCGGTGAAGGTGTATGGCATTTTTACTCATTTCCCTTGCACCAAAGATATCCTGCAGTTATACAACTCGCTGTTCACCTTGAAAATGGGCAAAGAGTTTACTTTTCTGCCGGCACTGCTAATCAGGTGGTGGAGCATCCACCAGAAACTACGCTTACTGCCTTCTTCAAACTATGCGGCCATGATGAGTTTGCAAAGACGCTTTTGTATCCACAGATCCCTTCCTACTACACTTGGAATAACAAACAGTGGACTCGCAGGAAGTGTGGAGACCCTGTCGATGGCTTCCCAGGGGTTAAATATGATTCCTGTCTCGGGCGAGTTTACACAGTGCCACCACGTCAACATGAGTGCTTCCATCTTCGTCTTCTCCTTCACGAAGTCCGTGGCCCTATAAGTTTTGATGACATAAAAACTGTCGATGGCGTCCTGTGTGAAACCTTCCGTGATGCATGCTCCCAGTTGGGACTACTTGAAAACGATTCTCAGTGGGATGCCGCCATGACAGAAGGAAGTCTATTCAAATCTCCCCATGCTCTACGGTCGCTCTTTGCAATTATGATAGTATGGTGTGACTTGAGCGATCCAAAACATCTATGGATGAAATTTCGTAACTTCATGACCGAAGACATTTCCAGAAGAGCCCAACTTGAGAATACATCGGTGGAGCAAGACTACTCCCAAGTGATTTACAATGAAGGGCTAATTTGCCTCGAAAACCTCCTTTTGGAAATTGGTGGTTCCACTTTACCATCATATGGCCTACCTGCCCCCATCTGCCATGAAGGGAATAGTTTGAGCCTAAATTTACTGCGTGAAATATGCTACTCACCTACAGAACTTAATGCGTACATTGCTGAGAATGAGCCTAAACTGTTGCCTGAACAACTGAACGTCTACCATATGATCAATGAAAATGTTCAACAGAACCGTGGAGGAATATTTTTCTTGGACGCACCTTGTGGCACAGGAAAAACCTTTGTCACCAAATTAATACTTGCCCATGTGCGACGGAGTGGAGCTGTCGCTATAGCTGTTGCAACCTCTGGAATTGCTGCAACTTTACTCCCTGATGGCAGAACGGCACATTCAGCTTTAAAATTGCCCATCAACTACACACAAACTGAATTCCCAACATGCAACATCGAAAAGAATTCGGATAAAGCTGTTTTGTTACGCAGATGCAAACTCATCGTATGGGATGAATGCACGATGGCGCACAAAGTTGCGTTGGAAGCATTGAACAGGACCCTTCAAGATTTACGCAACTGTGACAACATCATGGGTGGATTAACAGTTCTGCTGTGTGGAGATTTCCGACAAACACTTCCTGTTGTCCCAAAAGGGACACGCGCTGATGCTGTTCAAGCATGCCTGAAATCGTCGATACTGTGGGATCAAGTTCACCATTTAAAACTCACAACAAATATGCGTGTCCACCTTAGCCGCAACCCAGATGCTGCTAATTTCTCTAATGCACTTCTGGAACTTGGTGAAGGACGTACTCCCACAGACACTGAAGATTACACAAATGTTGAACACATATCAACCATCGTTGAAACGCCAACCCACCTATACCAGGCAGTTTTCGAGAACATTCAGAAAAACTACAGGGACTTTGATTGGCTCGCCACGAGAGCGATTCTGGCTCCAAAAAACGCCTCCGTCAATGCGATTAACTACAGACTTTTGGAACTCATCCCGGGAGAGGAACGTGTCTATAAATCCATTGACCGCACACCTGATACTGCTGATCTGGCTGATTACACGGTGGAGTTGCTAAACTCCCTAGAACCACCTGGCCTGCCACCCCACATACTCCGACTTAAGGTTGGAGCTCCTATAATGCTCATTCGTAACCTCATACCACCAAAGCAATGTAATGGAACCCGCCTCGTGGTAACATCCCTGTCACCTAATATTATCGAGGCCAAAATATTGACTGGCTGTGGAAAAGGAGAGACAGTGCTAATTTCGAGGATACCCCTATATCCATCAAATCCAGACCTGGGCATTTACTTCAAGCGATCACAGTTCCCTGTGAAACTGTGCTTCGCGATGTCCATCAACAAATCCCAGGGCCAAACCTTTGACGTTGCAGGCATTCATTTACAGGAGCAATGTTTTTCTCGCGGTCAGCTCTATGTAGCTGCCTCACGTGTGGGCTCACAATCCAAACTCTTTGTGTTTTCTCCTAAAACACTTGCTAAAAATGTTGTTTACAAAGAGGTTTTATAATTTTTCAACAATTTTACACCTCAATTTCTCCTCTCTATTAACCGTGTTTATTCCTTCTAAAGCTTTGCCAGCACCCAGTAAAGAATTCACTAACCTGGATTCTTTTTTGTAACAAAATGAAAACAATTTCATGTATTTACACAGTAACCTCTATGGAAAGAGAAATAGAGTGAAAATATGAATTTGGCAAAACCTAGAGTGCCCTTAAATATATTCAGAAGCATTTGCGGTCCTTATAATTCTTTCGTCTTTATTTGGTTGCCAACTCTGCATAATTAGATTCATTCTGATCAACCCTAAACAATTGTATTGGCTATGGAATAACATTTTAGCAGTACAACAGTAAATTATTTTTCTGTTTTTTGAACGTCCATTGAACAAACAACTGATCCTGAAGAAATTGCAAAACAGTCTACACACATATTAGTGAAAATGTGATTCAGAAGTTTCAAAGACATTGGTCTAAAAAACATAGACCTCATCAACCAAGCATAAGTACTATGCCCGGCAACATAAGGTAAGGAATTTTTTGCCATAGTTGACTAATTGTAAAACTATACAGCTACAACGACATAAATTCTTAAAACGAATAGATGGTCAATATTGAACCTGTGGTTTCTTTCGCATAGAGTTAAAGAAATCATGGCTCCCAAAACCTTACCATAGTATTTGGTTTTGAGCTGGAAGAATAGCTGCTAAGGGGACAAATCAGATGTGGAAGCTACATTGATCAGTAAGACGTCAATATAACCAACTTTACTAAAATAATTTAAGGATTACAAAAAAAAAAAAATACTGAATGTACAGACAATAAGCATTAAGATGGCATTAAATCACCCCCCCCCCGAACAACGTCGGGTAATACTGCTAGTATAAAATATAATTTTTTTACCATATTTTTTTTTAATATAAAATATGATTTTTTTACCATATATGATATCATACATCGCTATGGTATAATTATTACCATAAATCGGTATTTTTTTTAGTTTACCGACCCCTCGGCATTCACCTTTGAATTGTCGACTTTTGGGAGGAGACGCTGAGAACGAATATGGCATTTATTTCTTGCATAAATGAGTAGTTATTCATATTTGAAAATATTTAGTATCCAACGTAATCACTACAGTTTGGCAAGCAAGATGGCCGCCCGTGCATTTACTAAAAAACATCAAAAAGAGACAAACGATCCAAAAAATAACCCCAGGCCTCCTTTCACTTTCTCAGGATTGGACAAATAATTATTTTTATGATAAATTTACCGTTTGGATGATATGAACTCCTGGACCCTGGGACTTTTTGA
The DNA here is from genome assembly GCF_053919585.1 of Euprymna scolopes. Classification (NCBI taxonomy): domain Eukaryota; kingdom Metazoa; phylum Mollusca; class Cephalopoda; order Sepiida; family Sepiolidae; genus Euprymna; species Euprymna scolopes. Next base: position 30,451,705 of record NC_136483.1, on the reverse strand, counting down.
AGAAATGTTAGTTTTAATAAAGTGGGGGATCATTGTAATAATTTAACCTAACATGAGCACCCACACGTTGCCCCCCCCCCCAAAAAAAAATATTTTGTTTATATTGGGACGAGGGGGAGTCGGTGGCGGCCGGGAGGGGATGTTGGGGCGTTGTTGTAATTGTACTATTTAGAAATGTTTCCTGTGAAGGTGTGTTTTGCAATGAGCATAAATAAAAGTCAAGGTCAGACGTTTAAAACCATTGGCGTAGACCTGACATGAGACTGCTTCAGTCACGGTATTTTCTACTTCCCCATCAGGACAGGAAGTTCAGAAAAACTCTACATTCTGGCTCCAAATCAAAGAAGCAGAAATGTAGTTTACCACGAGGCTCTTCAATGAAAAGTTCTACAAAAGGATATGATGAAAAAAAACTGATCTGATCAGATTGTGGTATGTTTTCGGTATTCAATGTGTTAGATAAGATTTAAGCATCGAGTTGAAATTTACTTCCCTTTTACAACATCCACTTACTGGAAAGGTGCCCACAAATCGCGTACCTAAGTGTGCAGAAAAGTCCCGTGCGATGCGCGGGTATTTTTGCTAGTATATATATATATATATATATCATGATTTTCCTGGGGGTACAACACTTTATTAAGGCAATCATGAAGGGAAGACGTATTCCTTCGGAATTCATGTTATATTTAAAAAAAAAAATGGACCGAGGAGAAAAGGAAAATGGATAGCGACTACAAAGTAAAAGTAAGGAAATAGAAAAAAAATCAAAACGAGTCAATTGACATGTTTCGCCCTCACTCATCAAAATTGGAATCGAGGGATTTATTTTTTAGTAATTTGTTTTCCTTAATGATAAAATCTAAAAAAAGAAAAAAAAGAGACGGGAGCAAGAGCTATCGTATTGGGATGAATTTCAGAGGCTGATCACGTTCAAACCCAACAAGCAGTCCTTTTGCTTACAAAGGGAAGGCTTCCTAAGGCTCCAAGACTTTTAGATCATATACGGAGTGAGATCGACTCAATACGGAGAAGGGGTCGATGCTGAAGTTCGTTGCACAATCCCGATATTTAATAAAGTGTTCCGTTATAGCGGATCCATATGTGTTGTTTACAGCGTCGGTAGGTAGGAATGTTCCATTCCTGATTTTGCTCGGAACATGTTGTTGTATACGACTTCCCAATTTTAAAGACGTTCGAACTACGTAGTCGGCACCGCAACCACATTTAAATGAATAAATGACATTAATAATATGATGAGGGGGTAGAACATCTTTTTTATTGGAAGCCATTAATGGTTTTGTATTATACACAACACGAACATTTGAAGCAAAATAACATCCTTCAACAGTTGAACTAATTTGTTTGGTGAATTAATTGGCTAGTTCTCTTCCAGCCTGGATTACGTGGTGCAATACTGGAAAGGGTGGCCTTTCATGTTTAACATTTCTAAAACTAAATTCAATTTTTTTCAATATTAATGCTCAGATTTTTTTTTCATCTGTCGAAATGGATGTCTTTCTAGTAGATGAAGCCTCTTGCTTTCATAAACTCCCAGGATTGGGTCATTCCAGATGTGGAACGGAAAACCTATATTTAATTTGTTTCTAATGTTGCTGGGGAAAATGTTTGGATAATTATCTCGCCCCACGAAGTATTTTCATGCAATCCTTTATCTCTAAAAGAGTCAGATACAACCTAAGATAGCGTAGTGATGCTACATCTAGAAAACTGCCGTTCAGAGTAATCCTTCTTGCCTGAGTGCAAAAATGACTTCGTAATCCGTGGGGGGGTATGATCTATTTTTTCCTACAGACGCTTTCTCGTTCAGGGTTTCTTTCCAAAATCTTCTCATCTTTGGAGCACATAGTCATGGGCCTACTTCTATAAAAACTGCAACACAATACGTGTCGGGTCGTCTTCTTAAGCAAGCCAACTTTGTTAATTCCACTCATCGTTTACAAGCCTTTCATAGTCTTGTTCATGAGCTAACAATCTCATCAACCGTTACCCTCGAGTGAATTTTGACCTTATGAAATGATGACTCATTTGTATACATCTATATAGTCATCCACCGACGATTTTGCCGTATCGCAGCTCTTTAGAGTGACTAGACGTGGAAAGAGTTTTCACGTTGAAATTCGAAACCTAAATGCCCGATCAATAATTGCAACTGTGATAAGCAGTGTTGAACGTCTTTACCATTACGCTAAATATATATAAAGCAGTCGTAATATATATATATATATATATATATATATATATATATATATATATATATATATATATATATATATAGCAGCGCGGGGGGGGGATAAAAAATTAGACGCAATAGGCAGCCCGGGTGGAAAGGGGTTGACAAAAAATGTAGTAGGCA
>NC_136483.1:30431831-30444331 GCF_053919585.1 Euprymna scolopes | reverse complement strand
GTGATGAGAGGTTGTATAGAATTGTAAACTTTGGTCAAAATCGGCCTTCTTTCTTTTATCGGATTTTTTCGGTTATCAATTTTCAATACTTATCAGATGCATTCCGATACAAAACCTACGTAGGAAAACTTCCAGACATTAAGTATTTATGTGTAAAAATTTCCAAAAAAATCGGCCTGTTTCCGAGCGGATAGGGAACGAACTCTCTCTCACACACACAAAGTTCCTGTTATATAATCTCTACTATTATATAAAACGAACTTTGTGTGTGTGTCTGTGAATTCGTTGCCCATAAATAAGAAAACAGCCGCGCCGATGTTTATGACATTTCACACGAAGGTACATTATGTACCTGGCAGTGTTCATAGATATGTTGTGTACCAGAATGACTGCGATAAGTATCGATAATCGATAACTGAAATAATCCGATGAAAGAAGGAACAGGCGATTTTGATCCAAGTTAACACCTTACACAGCCTAATATTACAAGTGCGTTTGAGAAGTTTTATCACCACACAAGCCTAAAGACTCGGCATATAAAATCTGCACTAGGTTCTTTTGTATGACAAGGGTGCGTTCGAAATGAGTGTTTCTGTTTAAAGCACAATCAAAGTATGATATCGATTTGATTGGAAAATAGCCGATTTCACTGATTTCGATGACAATATATATATATATATATATATATATATATATAATTATCTACTATAATAATTATTAAATACCTACAGACACTAGTGTTTCATCCTTTCCGGAATCATCAGTGCAGGGTGTCCCGATTAACACCGGTCGATAGATCCGACCCCGGCAACAGAAGCCATCTCTGGCTTCATTACCAAGGATCTAATCAATTCAGTTACCGTTAACCGCAAGAAATATTGTTGAAATTTAAACATTTAATTTTTTTTAATGTTTTCTAACGTCTGTCAGAGTGATCTAACTATTATATGATGATTTGCACTCAAGTAATGTTTTGAGAACCTGTGCAATAATAATGGTTGCGCATGTACTCAAGGTGACGTTTTGAGAACCTGTGCAATAATAACATTAGAGATTTGCAGCCGCCGCTGATGAGAACCTTAGACTCTATTTCATCCTAAAAATCATACTGCGATAAAATGCGTTCAATCATTAGCTTTGAAACTAGATTTCTCATCGGTAATCCTTTTCTCCCGCCGAGACATGGCCTCGTTTTCGTTTCTCTCTTAATGTATGTACAATTTATTTTTCACAGTGTGTGTGTTTTTTTTTTTGGGGGGGGGGGGTACCTTTAACATTACAAAAGACATTCTCTTGTTGTATTGGAATCGCGCACATGCATATGGTGCGTCTTAAATGATACCCGTGTTTTGCGTAGACAAACTCTGTATTAAACAAGCAACTCGTAGCTGAGAAGCAACGTAAAAAAATGACAAAGTTTAATATAGTATAATATTATTAATACTTCTGTTAGTTTATCATTTACACCCTCCTTCAAAAAGAGCGAAGATAATCCATGGGAAGATGTTACTATGACCACAGAGCAGATACTATACTACATATCTTCCCCATGAAACGATGATATGATGACAGCAGAACGTATATTACACTGCTCTCTCTTCAAAAAGGAAAAAGTAATACCTAGGAAGATGGTTTCATAAAAAAAACAGAACAGCTATACAATAATCTTTTAAATTGAGGATTGGAAGATAGTTTATTAGTTTGAATTCAGCAGTAAACGATTAAATTACATACAATTATTAGGAGTAATCCTATACTTTTGACTTTGGACAGAGAGGTACCAAATCTCCATTAGTACTCGATTGTACTTTCGTTTGTGTGATAGAAATCACCACCCTCGCAAAAGACCTCGTGTTTGTTTAGTCTATAAAATGACAGCAGAAAATGTAGAAAAGAAAAAGCATTATTTTGTAGGTCGCTTGTTGGTGGGCGTATGCCATTAATTTGCACATGCACACAATTAGTAACTATTAAAAGGGACGAATTCTAAAGCATGAGGGTTGAATTGAGTTTTTTGTTGGAACAGCTTAGAAGGAGAATGAACGGTGGAAGATAATATCGAATACACGAGGATTTATTGCAAGTTGAGGAAAGAAAGAGGAAAAGACTTTCGTGTGTTGTATCGACAAGTGAACGGTTTGACACTGCCCTCTTGTCAATACAACGTACGAAAGTCTTTTTTTTATTTCCTCAACTTGCAATAGGTTGTACGTACGTTATCACCCATTAAAGTTAGACTCCTGTAGAAGCTATGTATAAATAGCAGGATAGTAAAATGAAACCAACTTTATAAGAAACCATAAAACTCAATAAGCAACTAATTAACACTCGTTTTTCAAAGGAATATGCAAATTAGTCAACCTTCATGAAGTTGCTCACATATCCACGACTGAGTATATTAAGATATTCGTTTTAATAATTTTTAAATAGAAACAGTAGGCTTTTAATATCAATGTCAGAGCGAGAGAAAAAAAAACTCAACTTTATAGGCATATAGTTGAACTGAGAGAAATAGAAACAAGATAAAGACGTAAATAAGAAAATGAACAGCCAGAAAAGTAAGAAATGAAACGAAGCAAAGGAAAGAAACAAGAAAAATAGATAAGGAAAAGAAAGAAAGAAAGAAAGAAAGACAGACATAAAGGAAGAAAGAAAGAGGTAAAAGCATTTTTGAATAAAGATAAAAATGTGGAAACAGAATGGAAATAAGAAAATTAAAAAGGAAAACAAAATTATAAAGAAAGAAACAAGAAAGGATTAAACGAATTTAGAAAGATTGAAAGAATGTGGAAGAAAGAATAAAAAGAAAGAATTAATGGATGAAAGAAAAAGAAATAAAATAAAGAAAGAAATGAGGGACAACGATGAATTAAAGAATAAATAAGGAAGGAATAAAAGAAAAAAAAAACGAAGACACGAATGAATGAATAAATGAAAGAAAGAAAAAGATGAAAACAAGAAACTAAAGAAAAGAAACAAAGTACAAATATATAAAAATAAGAAAGAATGAAAGAAAAAAGTAAGCAAAATACTGAAAAAATAATCGAAGAGCTCAAGAAAGGAATTAAAGCGAAATAACGAACGAATGAATAAATGACTTGATGAAGGAACGAAAGAGGGAAAGAAAGAAAAAAGAAAGCACGAAGAAATACAGTATGAAAAGAGAACAACAATAGTGTAAAAAAGAAACGAACGAAATGAATGAGTTAAGTAATGTTTCTGTACTCCTCCTCATCCTCATCCTGCTCCTCCTCCTCCTACCACACATAACTTTCATACAATGGCGGATTCCAGTAAAATACGAATTTGAACTAACGAAGACGGATAGAAGCAAATGAAGAATTCCTAATTCCACGTGAAACAAGTAAAAACATTCCATCTGGAAATGGTTTGCGGAGTTTTGCTTACCATTCTTTGTTTTTCGTTTTATTCTTATTTTTTTATTCATTTATTTATTTTTTACTTTTTTTTGTTCATGTCGTGTCAGACAAAATGCTTAATAGGCTTGGAATGCTTTCTTTTTTTTCCGAATGTTCAAGACTTATTTGTTGCTAAGCAACCGAAGTAAAATTTAATTTTAAAAAGAAACAAAATAAGGAAAGGAACAAAGAAAATGGCTCGTCTTTTAAGAACACCTGAGTTCTTATCTTTCACGTTGAATCTCTCTCTCTCTCTCTCTCTCTCTCTCTCTCTCTCTCTCTCAAAAAAAAACAAAAAAAAACTAAACATTATTTCACCTGTGATTTCGTACGAATGCAGTCATGCGTTGCTCTCTGTGAACTACAACGGCGCATGCGTAATGAAACTCATACAAAGTTACTTATAACATTTAAACAGCGGGAGTTAAGTAAGTTTTTTTTTTTTAGTTTTTTTTCGGTAAAAAAGATCCTTTAAGTTGCCTTACTTCCACTTTTATTTCGACGTTGTCCCGTTCACCCACCCTTGTTTATATCTTGGAAGGACACTTCGAAACTAAATCCCTATTTTATTTACTCTCACTTACATCATACTCCCATTTAGAGATCAAACTACTCGTTTTTGTTTGTCTGTTTGCTTATTTGTTTGGTTTTTTGGGTTTTTTGTTTGTATTTTGTTTGTTTGTTTTTTTGTTTTTTGGGGGTTTTTTTGGGGGGGGTTGCTTTTTTGTATAACAAATAAAAACAAGATAACAGTAGGCGATCCACTCTTAGAAAGTCGCTGGATTATTTGTTCTTTTTTAAGATTAGCATAATCAGTGGATTAGCAAAGATACTCACACAAAGTGTTATATTTCGCTATATTTCGTTATATTTCGTTATATGTCGGGTCCATTTATGAACAAAACACTGATTTCATTTTCATAATAAAATGTAAGAGAGAATTAATTGAAAGTAACTTGTTTTTTAAATAAATAATATAACGAAATATAACGAAATATAACGCTTTAAAATAGCAGACGTCACATTTGTCCGCTATGTTAGATAAAAAAAAAAAAACAATAGATTTGGCAATACTTTTGATGTACGAGGGGCCTTCACTAAGTTTCCAGACTTTTTTATACAGACATTTAAAATTGTCACAGACTCTTGAAAATTCAGTATGTTATTGCTATACATCTTATGAGATTACTGGCTAATTTTTATGATTTCAGGCTCAAGTGAACAGCTACAGCAAGAATTGGAATACACCCTACTAAAGCCTGATTGTCATAGCTGGTGAATTTCAAAAATGCAATCTGGATGGGAGGACACTTTAGAAGAACAGTATGCAATAAAATTCTGTTTTAAGCTTAGAAAAACATGCCACAGAAACGTATGGAATGCTCCAATCTGCATGAATCGAGCATCATTTTAGAGTGGCACAAGAGATTCAAGGAAGGCGGGAAGGATGTGAGGGATTATGAGAGGTGTGTGAGTAGTAATTTGATTTACCAAATAAAGATTTTGATGGATAAATTCTTTTTTATGTGTGCGCAATGTATCTTCTGTAAGAATTAGTTGTTTTTTCTTTTCTGTTTTCAATTATATTTCCTAAATCGACTCTTTATTTTCTTGATATTTTTTCTTTTCGTCTAGTTTGAAGACCTTATTTTCTTGTTTGTTTGTTTTACTTAATTTTATTTTCAACGTTGTGTTATTTTTTCTTCGTTTCTCTTTTTTTTTTTTCGCTTTTTATTTCCGTGGGTTTTCCTTTATTCATGTAGGAATAAAGATGATCACGCCTACCAAAAACAGTTACGTTGTATAGTCCGGGTTCGAGTGCGTTTAAGTGTCGCTATACTCTATCAAGTGGTCCTTCACTATCTGAACCCAAGTTACATTTGTAACCTATTTGAGTTCTTCCCATGATTGTCTAAATGTTTTTATGCGGGCATGTGTGTACCGTATATGTATTCGGCATACCTTATTTTCAACTCCGCCTTTGATCTTGTTGTCCGCCTGGGTTTTATCTGTTATTGGAGGGAAGCTGGAAACTGTTTGAACGAATGCATTTCACTTTAAAACGATGGTTGGTTTTATATAGTTTTTAATTCACTTTTCATGTGTCGAACGCAGAAGAATGGAAAGTGAGTTTCTTTGGAGACACTTCATCTCCCTCCCAAGTGAGGGGTAGACAACCGTTAACCCATCCGCTCTACGTCCAAATTCCAACTCTACTCTATGTCCAGCCAACCTAATCGCGTGATAGTAACCTTTCGGTCAGCTATTTTTATAACTCCCGGTGCAGCTTGCCCTTTTTATCTCTCAATAATGTTTTGACAACTTTTATCAAAACATAGCTTTACATCTCATCTCTTGTTTATCTCGCCAGTTAGATAGATAGCTAAATCAATAGATACACAGACAGATAAATAACATATAATTTCTCGTGTTCCCAACTACATAATGGTTGATCTAGAGGTCTCCATCAGTTCGCTGTTTTAATACCTCAGTGTAATGCAGTAACTTCTTTCCAAAGACTGCAAGATTGTAGAACTCTCTTTCTGTTGACTGTTTACCTTCTACCTACAGCCTTGGATTTTTCAAGGCTAAGGTCAATAGACATCTTTTTTTTTTTGCAACAATCACCTTTTGTGTTTGTTAGCTCCTTACATCAAGTGGTTTCACGCCTTATCTCGAGCGATTTCCATACAAGATATGAAAACTTTTTCATTCTCTCTCTCTCTCTCTCTCTCTCTCTCTCTCTCTCTCTCTCTCTCTCTCTCTCTCTCTCTCTCTCTACTTTTTATTTTCGTAAATTCTTTCTTCTTTTTTATTTTTTCGCCTTTTTTCTTTTGTTTCAATTATACTATCCTCTCGCTGTTCATTTCTTTCTTCCTTTCGATGTTAGCAGTTTCTCTCTAACTCTGAACTTATTTCCATGAAAGAGGGCTCGACTGAGTTCTAATCTTTGGTTTCTCCTTATAAGAAATTCACAGCAAAATTTCGCCTTTCTACTACAAGAAAAAAAGATTTTCCTCACCCCTTCAGTAAATGAGTGTCAAGCAGAATATCCATGCGCAGATCTTTGCAATGGCTTCTCTAACATAGAAAACATGATTGCGGGACCACTTCCTTATTAATTGTAAGTTGGTCGTTTCAAAATCCAATGTAAACAAATGTATAATATTCATCTAAGGCAGAATCACATTAACACACCAGTTCTCATGAGATCACCGAAGTTAAGCAACGCTGAGCCTGGTTAGCAGCAGATGATTAACCATTTGGGAATACCAAGCGCTGTATGTAGGAGAATCTCGACACGTATATGAAAGAACTGCAAATCTTAACGCCGTCATCTTCCCTAAAGGGGGTATACATACGATTGGAGCAACTTCTGGATTTGATTTGAAGATATGAGGGGAAAACAAATGAACACATATCTAAGGAAATGGCAGAAACACTAGAGGATGACCTTCAATCTGTAGTGGAATGGGGACAAAAATGGATGGTCACATTCAATGCTGCTAAGACTAAGCTTGTTTCCTTCAATAACTACAAGGAACCTTCTCTACCACCAATAGCAATGGCCAAGAACACATTGCCTGAAAGCACTTCTTTTAAACTCCTCGGCCTAACGTTTACAGGGAATATGAACTGGAATAGACACATTGAGAGCATTGCCAAGGCTGCTGCAAAGAAGGTTGGCTTCCTTTACCGTGCTAGAAAATTACTTACGCCTGAAAGTATCCCGTACCTCTATAAGGCCACCATTCGCCCATGTATGGAGTACTGTTGTCACATCAGGGCTGGTGCATCTGCTGCTTGTCTCTCGCTTCTGGACAGGGTTCAAAAGAGAGTCGCCAACCTGATAGGTTCTGAACTTTCATCTAGGCTTCAGCCTCTGTCTCATCGACGAGATATTGCATCCCTCTACCTGTTCTACAAATACTTTAATGGTGAATGCTCTGACGAACTACAAGCACTTGTACCTCCTCGACGTAACTACCTCCGATAAACCCAACAAGCCACTAAGTCTCGCCCCTTTACAGTAGAGATCCCTAGGTGCAAGAAAGCCTTTTACTCTAATAGTTTCTTCCCCAGAATTGCAGATCTTTGGAACTCCCTTCCGGGTTTCTGCTTTCCCAACTGTACTGATATGCAGAAGTTCAACTGTAATTTGAACAAACATCTCTCTACTCATCTCCCTTCATAATGCCCCTGCAAATTATGTCCTTGATAGTAGCCCCCTGCTTCAAAGTGGCACTGTGCCTTGTTTGGGGTGAAAATTGAATAAAAAAAAAATTTTTTTAAGCTGGTTCAACTCGCCTGGGGTTATGAGTGCCGCTTGGTAGTCGTGAAAACTAATATTGAACAATGTGAGTACTTCCATAGTGTTCCTCATCTTTGGGTTGGGAATCGTTAAATCTCGCCACTGAATGGCTCTTGGTCTTGATAAGTAGTGATCCAAATTGTCAAACGACATTTCTTTTTTATTCTTATTATCTTTTTGTTTTCTATTATACAAATTTTTCCTTCTTTTCTTTTTTATTTCGGCATATTCTTTCTTCTTTTCGTCGTCTCTCTCTCCTGTCTTTCTTTTAATTAGCTTTTCTGCCCTTTATCCCTTTCTTTTATTAGACGCAATTATACTAACAATTCCCTCTTATTTCAAGAATGCCTTGATCTTGTGACCCCCGTACCCGGTCACTCAAAATCGGATGTGCCAGCAACAAAGGAAAATACTTGCCCAAATAGAACATTCCGAATACGCATTATTTATGAAAACTTGCAAATTATTCGATGCTTGAATTAACTCTATTAGACATGGGCGTTTTATGGGATCTGTAAGAACGCGCCCCAATCCCTGCTTAATACTTCAACGCATTAACTATTAATCTAGCAAGCGAACATAGCAACGTTGAATGTGGATGTGTACAAAACGGAATATTCCACATAATGTTAGATTAAAAAGACTTGGAAGTTCTAATAGAAGTTAAAAGGTTAAAAATAGTAATACGTGTCAGGATATAGCGTCACAGATGGGAAGTTTTTTTTTTTTTTTCTTTTTTTTTTACAAAGGCATCACCACATTATCAAGGCCCAGAGGCCACTCAAGGATAAGGGTTAAAGAGTATACAGTAGAAATTGGTCAATATAGTAATCATTAGTAATGAAAATTTGGTAAATTTAATAACTTATATGGAACGGCTCATCAAGAACTTATTTACTTTAGACTTGAACACATCCATATTGTAGTCAGCCGGAAAGCAGGCAAACGGAAGACAATTCCACAGGCGTACAGTTCTAAGAAAGAAGCTTTGTTCATGGAATCTACGTTTAGGTTTAGGCAGAGACAAGTATCTTTCTTGTTTCTTCCACGAGAGAGTGCGATTAGGCATCGGATAAATTTCACTTTCTTCGGTAAGGGAGCCGGTTGGGATATTATTGTATACTAGAAAATAAAATTTTTAACAAACCTGAAGGAATAACTACATCTCATATGATGAGCGCATGATAACCCACATCTGTAAAAAAATTGTCCACATGGTTAAATGAAAGATGGACGACGTAAAGCTAATGCAAATTAAACTTTAGATAATATAATACATGGAAAAATCTTTATTTTTCAATTGAAATATTTCCCTTATTATTTTAGTTTAAGATGGAAATTAATACGTGATACTTTTATATTTGAAAATATTTTTCCTACTCTTTAATTGCAGATTCTTTGATTAAATTTTTTTAAAATGATTTTACGCGTTCTTATGGTGGTATATATATTATTTATTTTATATATTTTATATATTTTATATATTTAACGCTGTAGACAAAATAGAAAGATGAAAACGAATGCCGTTACGTTTTCGAGAAGAGAAAAGAAAAGTTTTCAGATGAGTCTCCTGGGGGGAAGTCATGCACACGAGGCAAAGACAATAATGTAGAATATCTAAGGTGAATGTTTCTTCGATGTCTTTCTGTCTGCGTCACTCATTTCTAAAGTTAGAAAGTTAAAAAGTAAAGAACTGTGTAAGATAACAGTCTCTTTCACTTAAATCCATTCTCTTCAAATAAAAACATATATGAAAACTCACCGCCAAGGTCTCTTTGTGGCTTTCTTGCATGAAAAATTTTATTCGTTAATCAGTTAATCAGACGAGAAAATCGACAGCTGATCATGAAACGAAACGAAAAGAAACAACAACGATAAAAAGATCACGTACAAACATCTTGTATGTACGACAGGCGTTCCAGAAAGAAATGCTTCCTATTTTTTTTATTCCGCCCGAATAGATCAGAGGGGATTGTAAATTGAATGTTTGTTATGATGATTAAACTTGTACTTTCATGACATGAAAGTTGCATCTATTTGTTGCAGATATTGACGGTGTGAGACTGTAAGAAAGCAACCCCTGTTATGGGCGTGCGTCAGAAACAGATGCGTGATTGAATTCCTGACAAAAGCGCATTGAGAATTATAGCGACTATGCACAAAAATGAACCCTTACACTTATTATAAAGGTCAGAAGAATATATCTGGCGGCGTTAGCATACAAGTTATGTATAAGTCACGCAAACAAATAACCACACTCCTCACTTGTTGTATTCGCTATGCTGTTCAACGTATTTTGTTTCCATTAAATGTCGAGTTGCATCTTTCTTCCAAACCCTTACACCCAACACTGGCGACAAGAAAATGAAGAAACTCGAAACTTTGTCACTCACAACACCCTTATCTTCAATTTTTGATAAGTGATGATTCTTTAGTTGATGAAAAAGTGACCCATTAGTAAATTAGATACTGCTTAGGAATACTAAAGTGCTTGATTCGATCCTTGCTTGACGGTGATAATTATTTAGGACTCAATGGACGAGAAACTGCTGAGTAATCTGTGAACCAAAGGTAATTACGGTGGGTCACACATGTCCGACGTTTGAGGTTAACTCAGTAAGGGAAACATTGCGTCAAATGTACCCGAATATTTCGTCAGTTGGATCTGAATAAGCAGTTATTATCAAGAAATACGCCGCCTGTTGTGTCTGGGCAGGCCATTGGGGGATCCGTGCGCGTTTACTGCTAGGTCTACCGCTATGTGTTATTTTGAGAGAATAAGTGTCGGGAAATGAAGAAGGAAAGAAAGAAAGGAGGAAAACAAGGAAAAAAAGAAAGGAGGCTAAAAAAAAAAGAAAGGGGCAAGATGTTTATGCATAACGATTGAATGAAGAAGAGAAACATTAAATGAAAGACTGAAGTGAAGAAAAGAAGAAAGAAATTAAAAAGAAATAGATAAAGAGAAAAAGAATGATGAAAGGTTAAGGAAAACGCGGAGAGAGAAGAAGATAAATGGTGGAAGATAACAAAAAAGAAAGGAAGAATAAAAGAAATGAAGGAGGAAAGAAGGAGCAGATCAGCACGTAGAAAGAAAGAAAAAAAAGGAAAAACGAAATGGTTAATAAAAGAAATAAAGTAAGTTTACGAAACCGAAAGAAAAAAGAAAGAAAAATATTTAAATGGTTTAATAAATAACGAAATAAAAACAGAATAAAAAAGAATATATGAGAGAAAAAAGAGTAAACAAAACAGACAAAGAAAAATAAATAAATAATGAAAAGCAAAGAAAATTAAAGGAAAAAATAACAAAACAAAGCAAACAATAAGTAAACCATGGAAACAAATGAAAAATCCGTTTTTTATAAAAATCCCTTCAAATGAAGTTGTCCAGACAAACAAAAACTAACGTTTTCAAAATAGGTTTTGCCTTAATTGAACGGCAGATCAAGCCTAATGGGTTATTTATCGTTGAATTTATTGTTTTACAGCTATTTAATATGTATATATAGACAAATGTATATTTATCCATCCCCCCTCACGCTCTCTCTCTCTCTTTCTCGCTTTCTCTTTCTCTCTCTCTATATATATTCGAAACTTGAGGTCGTATATGTTCAACTAACAAATCCAAATGACTCTCTCTCTCTCTCTATCTCTCTCTCTCTCTCTCTCTCTCTCTATATATATATATATATATATATATATATATATATATATATACGACGCACCAACACCTCTCTCTCTCTCTCTCTCTCTCTCTCTCTCTATATATATATATATATATATATATATATATATATATATATATATATATATATATATATACGACGCACCAACACCAGCGTCCTGAGTGAGGCTGACATTCCCACTATCACCGCTCTACTGTTGCTCAACGCCAGCTCAGATGGACTGGTCATGTTATCCGAATGCCGGATCTCCGCCTCCCAAAACTGATTTTCTACTCTCAGCTTGTTGAGGGAAAGCGTGCCCAGGGTGGCCAAAAGATGAGGTATAAGGACAACATCAAAGCAAAGCTAAAGCGGTTTCACATGGACCTTGAGACATGGGAGGACGTGGCTGGGAGCAGGTTGGCATAGAGGAGCGCTGTCCACGAAGGTGCTGCGCTTTATAGTAGTGACCTAAATTAAGCTGCTGAGGATAAACGCAAGCACAGAAAGGACAGATTATCAACCAGACACACCCAACCCCACCCCACCACCACTACCTTTATCTGCCCAAATTGCACAAGACAAATTGGGTCTAGGATTGGGCTCTATGCTCACCTGAGGACCCACAGAAGCCACAACGGGGGACAGTCTTACTCGGACACGAGTGACCGCCGATGATGAATATATATATATATATATATATATATATATATATATATATATATATATATATATATATATATATATATATATATATATAATTTAAAGGAGATTAGAACAATAGTCTAAAGAGCTAAGTGTATTTTAATGTAACAGTGAAATTACTAGTTTAATTAAAATACAGGAAATAGAAAGTGCTCGTTGTAATTTAGATATATAATAAGCTCGATAGTTAAATGTCCTAGAGCTAATTCAATATTAAGTAATGTGATTTATAATTTAAAAATTTAAAAAAAAATTTTAAATTTAAAAATCAAATTTTAATTAAATTAAAAATCAGTTTCATAAGAAGGAACAACAACAAAATCAATTATTGATATTGATTTTGTTGTTGTTCCTTCTTATGAAACTGATTTTTAATTCAATTAAAATTTGATTTTTATA
>NC_136483.1:30344331-30429331 GCF_053919585.1 Euprymna scolopes | reverse complement strand
ATGTTCTTGTTTTTGCGATACGTTTTGAATGAATTTAATTATTTACGAAAGTACATTTTTACCTAAATGCGAGTTGGGAATAATTTTCCCTTTAACCAATTTGGTACTCCCATATGGGGAGCGGCATATATATTGTTTTTAAAATATAATTATCTACTACACGTGTTTCAGCAGTGGCTGAATCTAGTTTATTTTTCTTTTCGTTTTTCCTTTTTTGCTTTTCTTTCAAATTTCTTTTTTTCGTGCCTTCTTTTTTATTTCTACCTTCTTTCTTTCTCTATTTCTTTATTTTTCCTTCTTTCATTTTTTCCTTGCTCCATTTCCCTCTTTATTTTTTTATTTATTTCTCCCTTTTTGTTCCTTTTTTCTGTTCTTTATTTCTCCCCATTTTCTTTTTCTTCTTTTCTTTTTCCAGTTTTTTTTTTTTCCTTTCTGCTTTACTTTTTTTCATTCTTTCCTCCTGTTTTCTTTTTTCTTCCCTACTCCTTTCTTTGTAATTCTCTTATAACATCTATTCAATATTTCTTCTCTCTTTCTAGATTTCGTTAATGCCTTTTTTTTACTATACGTTTCCTTTCATTGTTTTTTGTTTTGTTTTGTTTTTGCTTTTTATTTATTTATCTATCATCCTCTCTTCAACAAATCACATCGCCCTTCACCTACCTTTACTTGCAGTAAGAGAAACGTCTGCACTTGCTGTTCAGGGTCATCGCTAAAGGCCGGACTAATGGTGACAATTTTTTTTTTCTTTTCTTTTTTTTTTTTTTTTGCTTGTCCTCCCACAATCAGGGCAGCATATTTCACTGAGGTCACTTTCTGACAGATCAGACAAGAATGTCCTTCCGCTTTCTTAGTAGAATCTTGTTGGTTTGTTATTGTTTATTGTTATCTACCTAACTCCCCCCCCCGTAAAAGAAAAGGCGGAGTCATTTTAACGTTCATTTACTGTGGGCGAACTACTCTAATCGACCGTTACTTTTGTCTCGCGCGTTCGGCTCCCAGTGTGCTTTTACCAGTTTATACGAAACTAGTTATATTCAAAATGTGGTGGCAATGTTCGAGAACTAACAACATCTATTAGTTTCTGATTTTTTTTTTTTAACGAGTATTTAATATATTATTTGGATTATTAAAACTACCGTTCTCATGCAACACGGCGCAGCCGCGCGTATGTAAATGCACGTGAAAACACGTAACTAGCGAGAAAGAAGAAAAACTATAAACAGGACCAGCGTTCTAGAGCACGTTCGTGAACATGCTTGAGGTCACGCTGGAGATCACATTGGAGACTTGGATGACATTCGGGAGGTGCATGATCACGTGAGAGACGTCACAGCCGTAACGAGAAGTCACACGTGGTGGGAGAATGAGGAAATAAATGTCGTTGTTACAAAAAAAATAGCAGTTCGAGTTTTTGTTTGTTTTGGTCTCCTTTGCAACAGAATACAATGTGTAGGTTCCGTGTGTAAACGTATGGGCAACGTAATACTCGTCTTGAATGTTATTCCCATAACGTTTCAGCCAATGTAACCTCTGACATTCTTCAGGTGTTTCTTGTCGAACTCGGAAATCCATAATGACCTGTGGCGTAGCGGATGCAATACTTGGTAAAAATTCAGTTCTAAGTGACATTCTTGTTAAAGGTTAAACCATCAAAACGCTCAATACAAAGAATAGTGGAGACCAAGGCATGATACACGGGACAAGTTTATACACTTCAATAATTCCACTGAATCTGGTCGTTTCTTATTCGATCCATGTTTTATCAAGGCCGACTTTCACCCTCAACCAAGATTGCACGGGAAACAATTCACGCATATGCTGGAACCACTCAGTGTGAGCCGATTCAACATGGTGACTACAAATCTAACTCCCTTTTTTAATCTTTAGAGTGGTGCGAATTTCTTGCAAGCAAAGTTGGCAAGCGATTCAGTGTTAGTTGAGAATCTATCAAAGCTAACCACACAGCGAGAAAATAGCGGCTTTTGATTGTGGAATGTCTATTTGCTATGTTTTGAAACAATCCCTTTGAGGCAGGTTGATACGTGGCAAGTTGATACATGTATCATTCGGTTTGTATCAACTTGCCCGTGGTTTGTACCAACGTACCCAAGCCGTTATTTTTCGTGTGGATACTTTATTATTCGACTTTTTTTATTATTTCACTTTTTTATTCATAGTAACAGATGATGAGAAAGTACAAAAGAAAGCGTGAGAAGGAATTATATTCACTTGAAGATATGGAAAAGGCTGTAGAGACAGTAGATAGCGGACATACATTTCACCAAGCTGCTGAACAGTACAGAATCAATAGACACTTTGTGCGGAACTTTCAAGAAAAAGAAGAAACGTGAGGAACTGCAAACCTTTCCAGAAAGCTGTTGATCACGGGGAGCTGATGGAATGCATCATCAAAGCATCAATTTGGTTTTCGGTTGATAGTAAAACTCTAAGGTGACTAGTTTAACAAATCGCTGAAAAAAAAAACACTTCCCTGACAATTGGGAAACTGACCAAACTGGAGAGTACTGACTGTTTGGTTTTCAGAAGTTGCACCAAAACAAAATAATTTCTCAGATTCCAGAATCGATTAGCTTTCCAAAGGCAACTGCGTTTAACAAAATGAATGTGACATTCTTTAATAAAATCAAGAACCTGTACGGACGTTATCGATTTGATCCGAGGGATATCTACAATCTAGATGAAACAAGTCTTCAAACATCGCACAAAACTCAAAGAGTGATGGCAGGAGCAGGGGTCAAGCAAGTTACACAGATGGTCTCTTACGAAAGAGGTGAAACTGTGACAATGCTGGACTTCATCAATGCACTCGAGACTTAGTTCTCCCTGCTTCCTGGTGCACACGGCTTTGCCAGTTGCTCTGGGTGGGTTGTAAAGGAACTCTTCCTTCAATACTTGCGCCATTTTGCTTTTTTTGCACATTGCGGCCTAAACCGGAAAGTCTTGCTCAACGAATTCTTGGATGTGGTTGATTTTGTTAAAAAAAGAATATCATCTTGCTCAGCTTCCCTCCTCACACAAGCCATCGTCTCCAGCCTTTGGCCAGCACAGTCTTTGGGTTATTCAATCGTACATTTCATACTGCCAGTAGCAACTGGATGCACAACCATCAAGGGAAACGAATGACCATCGATGATGTTGCTCAGCCTCGAACATCATCAGCGGATTCAAATGCACGGAATCTTCACACTGGACACAGGGATCTTCGGCGATAATAATTGTGTTGTGAAAGATCGCTCTTCGCTCCAGGATGAAACAGAAAACGAAGCGTTGTTGCTGATCATCTGTTGATTGAAGAATGCAACGACACTGGAATTAATGAGTTCTTCATTTGTGACTTTTGCAAATTATCCGTTAAAAACTGCATATAACTTAAGTCACTTCATATTTTTTGCGTGATATGTACTATTTGAATTTCTGTTTTTGTTGTTGTTGTTGTTGTTGTTGTTGTTGTCGTCGTCGTCGTCGTCGTTGTTGTTGTTGTTGTTGTTGTTGTTGTTGTTGTTGTTGTTGTTGTTGTTGTTTATTTTTTTCAACTTAAATATCATTTTATGGTTTACTTTCCGCTCATGTTAATGTTTTCGCAAAATACATGCGAATACTCTAAAAAAAAAAACCCTGAAATGGTGCCTCTTGCATGCTGCTTTTTTTTTCTTTCAAAACGTTTTCAATTGTGTTTTTAGTAGGATAACAGCGACATAGTTGTTGTTTTTGAGTTTGTTTGTCTTTTTTCGTTTGTATCAGCATGTCCCAAGTTGTGCCAACCTGCCTCACATTGTGTATCAATCTGTCTCGTCTGTATCAACCTGCCTATATTTTTCTTTTTTTGGTAACCGTTTTGTGCCAAGAGAAAGGGCATTTTTTTTCATTTGCGTTCAGATTTCCTGAATTAAAAAATGATAAAATTTTATTTTAAAACCAATTTTTCTATGGATATGTTTCGAATGCTAAATATGTTTTTTTCTGTATCAACCCTAACCCTAACCCTAGCCAGATCTCAACTACAATTGCGAATTACTTAAGACTTCCACCCGATCAATACTCCTTATGTCAAACCTCGAATCTGTAGACTGGAAATTGACAGAGTAATTTGATAGGGAAATGTACACACACAGACACACACCGACACACAATATCACTTATATATATATATATATATATATATATATATATATATATATATATATATATGAACAAATGATTAATAAAACATGTTAAAAAACATCTTGAAAAAGAGTTAAAAACATATTTAATTTTAAAAAGGGAGCACAAAATAAGTGGATAGTCCTTAATCCGCGGAGTTTCGAAGAAATACTCTCCTTCTCTTCAGAGGGCAGGAATTAGCAAAATGTTGGATCGGATTTTGCATGTAAAAGTATTTAATTAAACCACAAGTAAGTCACAGATCTTACATCGTTAAAAAAGGGTGAGGTAAGGGGAATAGGAGGTAAAAGAAAAAATGATGAAAAGATTTCACATGAATGGATAGTCCGGTGAAGAGTAAAAAATCCAAGAATGGTAAAATCCAAACACAGTCGAATTAAAAACTTCCAATCCAACAGGTAAGTTCCAAATGGTCCAAAATGATCCAAAAGGCAGAATTTACATCTGGTTGAGATTACTTTACTTCTAAATATTAACTCTTTAATATTTATAATATATTTTAAGTTTACCATTTTGATTACCTTGGTAAACTTATTGTAATTTATACATATATATATATATATATATATATATATATATATATATATATATATGTATATATATATATATATATATATATATATATATATATATATATATATATATATATATATGGAACCTGCGAGGTAGGAGGTCAGAAGCTTCGCTACAAAGATGTAACAAAGCGGCATCTGAAGGCAATGAACATCAATGTCGAGAGTTTGGAGGAACAAGCCAAAGAAAGGAGTGGTTGGCGGAACAGTCTCCATAAAGGAAAAAAAGAAATAGAGAGAAAGATTGGAGAAGTCTTAGAGCTGAGACACTATCGACGACACAACCTTGGCACTCACATATGCAGTGCCTGTGATATATATTGATAGAACATTAAATCTATAATAATATATACGCAAGAATTAAATTATCATATTTAAGCATACTTTACGGTCGGACTACGCCGGACGTCCCTGCTAGCTTAAATAAATACTTTTGCAGTTTTAACAAAAGAGCTACAATAATATCAGAGCGTCTCCATTTACGCTGAACATCTGCAGAATGTCAACATCAATATATTACACATGAATGAGTCTCTTGAATTTTCTCGTTCACTATTAATCGAAATCTATACATCTATAAAAGTGAAATTGTCTGTCTGTCTGCCTGTCTGTTTGTCTGTCGGTCTGTACATTTCCCTACAAAGCACCTCTGTCAAGTTCAGGTCTAGAGATTCGAGATTTGACATAAGGACTACTGCGATTTGAAAAAAAATTTTTAATCGGTTTTTGGCTAGAAATTTGGTTGTCAAGGGGTCAAAGTTCAACGATTTGACGTTTGAGAACTGTACCAAACTCCTCCGCCAATTTTGAGTCTAAACACTTGACATTTTAGATGTAGGTTATTTGGACATGGATCAAACTTTTTAATTTGGTTTGAGCCCAAAACAATAAAAGTTAAGGGGTTAAAATTGGGGTCGAAATAAAAAAAAAAATTATTAAAAGAGTTTACCTATGCAGACTCTACCAAACTCCAAATTTTGGGTCTAAACTCTTGAAATTTTAGATGTAGGTTACCTGGACCTGAGTCAATTTTATATATATATATATATATATATATATATATATATATATATATATATATATATATATATATATATATATATATATGCACATAAAGTTATGAACAGTACATAGGACCCGGGCAAAGCCTGGCTGACTGTTAGTAAAAAATAAAATAGAAAACTGAAACAATTTTTAAACTATTGTAAACATTACTAACTCGTTATTATCAGGCCACCATCATCATCATCATCATCATAGTTTATGAATCCGAAGATTCTATTGTTGGCATTGGTTTCTACGATATTTTTCTAGTCAGAATTCTCTCGAGAAAGACATCGGATACTTACGGCAGGGACCACGAGAAGGTTGCCAACATCCTAAAGTGAAAGTGATTCTTGTGAAATGAACTGGATTCGAACTTGAAACACACAAGTTGTGAGTTTGGGTTTTTAACCACTTGACCACTATCACCTCCCGACATTATTAGGTATAATTGATTCATGAAGAATGTAACGTTCAACGTGACTCAGAAGAAACGTTTGGCTATAACTGAAATGATGTTTACGATTACTTTTGGGAGCACTTGTGCATTTTAGGATTAAAGGACAATTTTTGTTTTGTTTTACTCAGATCAAGGGGAGACAATTCAAAGTGTTTCTAAGGTTTCGTGTAACTCATCGCCAGAAGCAAAACAAACACACTATATCAACAAGAAAACAGAATAAAACATTATCTGAAAATTTACTGAATGAAAATATTTTTTAGGTTTTATAAAATAATTAGAATTTCGAAATGAATTACAACTGGAACTTTTTTTTTTGCATTTTTTAAATCAATCAAAATAGTCATGTTCTTCTCCTATTATATAAATCTGACCTGTCTGTTTAAATGTATGTATGTATGTATGTATGTATGTATGTATGTATAGCAAAAATTTTTGACAGAGGCGACGGATTTTCACGAGATCGGATATCATATTGAAGCTCAGCCCTTCGGACGACAAATATTGAAAAATTGGTAAAAAATATTAATTCCTTCACCTTTCTACAGGGAAGGGTCGCTTTTTTCGCCAATATTTTCGAAAGTCATCGCCTCTTTTCGATTGTCTAGCTTTAATTTAAACCTACGTCACATTCGGTTTGACAATGGGCGCAGCAGCTAACGCGTCACGTTTTTTCCCCACTTTCTTTTCTTCTTTCGCAGTACGGATTCGAGCCCTCAAGCATTCAACAACTTTTTTTTTTTTTGCGCTCGCAATTTTCCTTTTTTTATTTTTTATTTTTATTTTTTATTTTTATTTATTTATTTTTATTTATTTTTTTTTTTTTGCTCAACCAACACACTTACACACACCTCTACTTTCTTTTCTGCCTTCGCGCCACGGGTTCGAGCCTGCCTGCCTACTACCACTTTTTTTTTTTTTTTTTTTTTGCGCAACACAAACCTCCAAACACCCGAGCGACGCCGAGCACCAGGCTAATCTATAATATAAATTTCATCTGCCTGTTTAAATGTATGTATGTATGTATGTATGTATGTATGTATGTATGTAGTGGTTAAGGTCTGGCGTGGACGTGTGTTTAAAGCACACAGATGTCTTAGCGTCATACTGTGCTTCTTCCAGATAAATCAACCCCATGTGCACGTCGTGACCACTGCCACGCAGACGGGACTTTGATGAACGGCGAGTGTCCTGCGCCGTATAACTGGATCTTCATTGCCTTGTGAGCCAAGGTTCTTTTAACTAAAGGTTAAGAGTGAGGTAACCCTGACAGAAACCTGCAGAGAACCTTAGGCCCTGACAACTGCGGCGTACATGACCCACTAGCGTGTGGAGCATACTCTGGTGGCCAGCAACCCCAGTCCCAGTCATGGATCAAATGGCATGGTGGGTGGAGAGGGCCGTAGTGAAGGCAACCTCTCTAGGAGAAGGAAACCCTGATATAAAACCTGCGGGGACTGCTGCTTCTAATGATGTTTACTTGCTCTTCTTTTTGGTTCAATGTGGCAGTTGTCTCAGTGCAAAGTCCTTCCTCACTATAAAAAGTTTCAAGCACAGGCATTAGTTGATATGCAATGGAATACATATTTTGCAATCAGTGTGTATCTCGATATCAAAAAGGCTGGCTGTAGCCTAAAACGGCAAACGGACATTCAATGAGGACTGCTGCAAATATGGGCGTCAATGGCAATAAGGGGTCTGGAATCGAAACCAAAACGTTTAGCTTATTGTTTACTTTTTCCTTTGACATTAATGCCTTAGCTACGAAAACGTGTTTGCTGCAAGGCTAAAAATTAAAACATTAGCTAAATATGTATTACGTTACGCATGCATATTCGTTATGCCGTCGTTCAACCTTCACTTGGCAAATTCAATTTCTTTAATTTTCACACTTTTGCACCGATTTTCCCCCACTAAAACTTTTATATAACGTTTTGCATACCCTATATATTACGTTTCATATCTGTAGACCAAAAACTGACAGAGGAGTTTGGTAGGCAAAATGTTTTACACAAATATATATACGCATAAGTAAATATATATAGAAAGAGGTTTGTGTTTACCTTTTACGCAAATATTACGCAAGTATAAATCATATAGAATATCTGCATGAATATAATTACACGTAATAGTTAACTAAAGATAATCATCCCATAAGACAACTGAAAAAAACTAATCGGGAATTAATTAAAATGTATGTTTAAAACAATATGCAAATTAGCTAGATCTTTTGCAGATGAATGCAATTTCACGCTCCATATATAACAAAATTGTATTTTCTTTTTGAATAAATAGAAAAAAAGGTTTTTAATATAAATATCAATACACAAAAAATATAGAAGTATAGATACTTCTATGTTAATAAGATTCACATGTCCGTCTAGTGGGAACTTCCAGGATCTGGCCTGGTAGGTGTTCGGGGCACCACGGCTTTGACCCGGTTATCAGTGAATTTGCAGCACTATAGAAAGTTTATAGATGTGACCGTCTGGCACGTGCTGCTAGTTGCGCTCATGTTTGCGTCATTTGAGTCAGAGATATATTAAGTAATTGCAACACTCGAGAACGAGTTGCTGCCATCATATCATGTAGTTATGTATGTACGTATGTATGTATGTATGCCTAAAACTTTCGACAGAGATGACGGATATTCACGAGATCGGTATCGTTTTGAAGGTCGACCCTCCGGACGAAAAATATCGAAAAATTGGCTAAAAACATTCATTCCTTCACCTCTTTTCTACACTGAGGGGTCACTTTTTTCGCCGATATTTTTCAAAAGTCATCCTCTCTTTTCGATTGACTAGACTTAATTTAAACCTTCACCACTTCCGGTTTAGTGATGGCCGCAACGGCAAACACGTCACGTTTGTTTTATACATTCTGTTCCTCCTTCGTGGCACGAGTTCGAGCCTGCCTGCCTACTACCACTTTTTCTTGCGCTCGCAATTTTCTTTTGGAAAAATTCTTTTCAATATTTTTTTAAAGTCTTGCATTGTCTCCCCTTGTCCTGTGTGGAATTATTCCAAAATGAAACCAAAAAATTGTCCTCCAAACCTAAAAGAATTTTAATGGTGAATGCTCTGACGAAATACAATCACTTGTACCCCCTCGACGTGAATACCCCCGACAAACCCGACAAGCAGCATAAATCCCACCCCTTAACAGTAGAGATCCCTAGGTGTAAGAAAGCCTTCTACTCCAATAATTTCTTCCCCAGAAATGCTAGACTTTCGAACTCACTTCCGGGATTTTGCTTTCCCAACTGTACTGACATGCGGAAGTTCAAATGTAATGTGAACAGACATCTTGTTACTCATCTCCCTTCATAATACCCCTGCAACTTATGTCCCTGATAGTAGCCCCCTACTTCAAAGTGATACAGTGTCTTGTTTGGGGTGAAAATTGAATTATATGAAATAATTTCTCTTTTCTATTTTTTTACTGTTCTGTTTCAATTTTTTTTATAATCAAATTTGCTTTAAAGTTTTAGCATTGTTCTTTATTTATTTATCTTTTCTTACACCACCTTGAACACGATTTTTCGCTTAAGCACGTCTATATTAAACGCCTTCTTTGTGTTTACCAAAAATGGCGCATCTGATCACCAGAATCTGAAAACTCGAACGTTGTGTTTCTGAAAGGACAGAAATGCAAAAAAAAAAAAAAAAAGATGACACAGAAAACTTTTTTGACAACTTCTTAGAAGAAACCAAAGTTAAAAGTTAGTAGAAAATGAAAGTTTGTTTCATTTTTTACTGCATTCGAGTTTCTCAGAAAGCAAAGTGCCCAATTTTCCAGGTTGAACACTTGATCTCTATATAATAAATGAGATACATATGATGTCTGATTGTTCCACCAAAGTTCTCTTTTACATCTCAACAAAACGCAGATTCCATGAACAAAGCTTCTTTCTTAGAACTGCACGCCTGTGGAACTCTGTTCCGTCTGCCTGCTTCCCTCCGGACTACAAGTTGGATGTCTTCAAGTCCAATGTTAACAAATTCATAATGAACCGCCCCCTTAAGTAAACATTTCAGCAAATCTCCTCACTAACGTAATGTACTTGCAATAACCCTTATCCCTGAGTGGCTTCCGGGCCTTGATAAGTGGTGATCACTGTGTAAAAAAAAAAAAAAAAAAAAAAAAACTAAGTTTGTAAAGAAATAAAGAATATTATTTCCTTCTCCTCATCTGACCATTAAATAGTTATATCTATATATTATATATAGTTTATCTTTCTTGTGGTCTCTTGGTCTAACTGCATTCTAGGACGAGAAGTCATCTCGTCTGGTACAGTATCCAGCTTCGTACTATTACTTAAATAACAACACGCGGAAAAGGTGAACCATTCCTCAGAAAAGCTAGTTTTGGTTAGCCACACCGAGATCTTATTTAGGTCGCGAATACTATATGATTTGAATATTTATTCAGGATTTACTTGTAGGAAAAATATCCTCATGCCATGTTGTCCTGACAAATCCATATACAGATAGATCTTAAACACTGGAGGATAGTGTCTTGTAGGCATTCAATTTCTCATCGTAATCATGCAAGTTTTCTTCGTAGGTATTCAGTCTAGAGTATCTAAATACATTCCAGGTAAATAGAGGTGTATATATATATATATATATATATATATATATATATATATATATATATATATATAACTATTTCATTTACGCGCATAAAATTAATATACGAAAGTATAAATTTTTGCGTAAACTTTAAGTATTTACTTCAAAAGTGCTCAATACGTAGGTAGAGCTAGTTAGTAAGTTATAAAATATATATGGCGATTAAGTTACACTCTAGGACTCTTCGGGCTTATGGGCTATGCGCTTATGCATAAGCCTGAAGAGTCCTAGAGTGGATGAAACGCGGAATATTCAGTGTAGTTTAATCGCCATATATATTTTATAATTTTATATATATATATATATATATATATATATTTTTTTTTTTTTTTTTTTTTTTTTTTCTGTGGAAGAAACTTTTTTTTTGTTTTGGTTTGGTTTGTTTTGTTTTGCTTTGTTTTGTTTTTGTTTTTTGCTGTCTCACTACGAATGTTGCGTGTCACAATATGCAACTAGTAAATAGTGTTTGTGTATACTTGCCTTTGTTTAGTTAGGGTGAAAGTATATGTGCTAACTTGCCAGTAGGTAAATTCGCATAGCATTGTGTATATGCTGTGACGGTGTATTCATTAGATTGTAAATGTCCTTTATTGGGCGTATTACGTGCTTCGACCCATAAACCAAGATGCACATTTAGAAACGTGCTCTGTCCGTTACTTTCGAGAGAGTCTAGGTGTATTTACGGTAGAGAAAAAATTGTGAGCTCATAGAAAAATAGCTTAAAATATATCAAAATTCAAATCTTATTCCAATAATCAGAACATATAGCACTATCACTTCTTAACCGTGTTACCATCTCCCAGGATGTGAAGTAGAAGTTAAATTTTGAAAGGCATGAACATTGTATTAGCTTGTTAAGTAAACTAAATCCATAGAAGAATCCATCAATTACCACTGTGCATCCTGGACTCGTTCTTACACTATGTATGGTCTTACAGCAAAACCCTTTTATATACGGAAGCAGCAGGGGGCAGCAAATGCTGTTTAAAAATATTAGTTCTCGATTTAAAATATAACCAGCAGCAACTTCTTTCAGCCAATCACAAGCACCAAAATATTTACCTCAGTATATTATCATTTCCTGAGTAATATAAAAGCCCAAACACGCCAACGCTCCCTTTCTTTTACTCATTTACGTATATCTCTTCTTGTCCTTTTTCTTCTTCTTCTTCTTCTTCTTCTTCTTCTTCTTCTACCCCCTTTTTCCTCCCCCTTTTTCCTCCCAATTTTTCTTCTTTACCATCTTCTCACTCTTTCTCTCACACTTCTCCCTTTCTCTATTTTCTTCTCTCGATTCTTCGTATCCTTCATTCTTTTAATCCGTCTTTTCTTTTCATTCATTTTTTCTTCTTTTTATCTAGCTTTCTTTCTCTCTCTCTCTCTCTCTCTCTCTCTCTCTCTCTCTCTCTCTCTCTCTCTCTCTCTCTCTCTTACTTTCAGTTTTCCTTCATATCTTTCTTCTTTTTCTTTCTGTTCTCCCCCTCTTGTTTACTTTCTCTTTTTTTTCTTTTTTAGCTATCTCTCTCACTCTCTCTTACTTTCAGTATTCTTCCATATTATTCGTCTTCTTTTTCTTCTTTCCCCCCACTTCCTCCTCATTTTCTTGTCTACTCTCTCCCTTCATTTCCTTATCAAATCCCCAACTAACGTTTCCTTGTATTTGTTTCCACTCATCATTTCCCCACCATCCGATGTTTCCTTTTCACTCTCTTTGCCTTGTTTTCTTCCTCTCTCTTTCATTTTTCAATTCTTCTCCGAAACTCTTAGGCACCTTTCCATTTATGACATCTAAAATTCCCCGCCACTCCCGCCCTTTACTCGTTTTCCTTTCTCGTAAATCTTTACCTGGTCTTAACATTCCTCACCATTCCTCAGCTAACTTCCATTGCTACCATTACACCGAGATCTGCAACCCAGGAGATTGGCAGACAGAAGATAACCCCATCTTTTTTTTTCCTAACCGACAACAGTTGGCACATTTTTCCCCTGGAATCATGACGGATTCTTCACTATTTTTGGGTGTTCGTGCAAACAGGCGTACCGCAAGTTGGCAGTCATGAGCTAACGGTCACGGATACAATGCTGATGGAGGCTACAAATATAGGCTGAGTTTACATATTCCATACTTTTTCTGTAACATCAAAAGTCTGTTTGTTTTACTTCTTATAGAAATGGTAAGTATCTAGACAACGGATATTTGCCAGAAAAAATTTTATTTTTTCATTTTTTTTAATGTTTTGAAATTTTATCTTCATCATATTCTTACGTGATATGAGTTTTGTTTGAATTCACAATTTTTCTGATTCTGCAGAGGATTTGAATCCATAGATATATTTTCTTTGAACCGTATTTTTGTAATCACATTTTTTTTTACAATGTTTTCTTACTCGAACAATATTTTCCATTTACAATTATTTTTCTCTTTTTCCCACAGTATTATTTTTGGAGCCGCATTTTCTGTTTGAACCACAACTTTTTCTTTTAACCATATTTCCCCGTTTTAACAAGTTTTGAAACCATATTTTCTCCTTTTAACAAGTTTTTAACCATATTTCCCCTGTTTAACAAGTTTTTAGCCATATTTTCCCCTTTTAACAAGTTTTTTTTTAATATTTTATCCTTTTAAACAAGTGTTTAACCATATTTTCTCGTTTTAACAAGTGTTTAACCATATTTTCTCCTTTTAACAAGTTTTTAATCATATTTTATCCTTTTAACAAGTTATATAACCATATTTTATCCTTTTAAACAAGTGTTTAACCATATTTTCTCCCTTTTAACAAGTTTTTAACCATATTTTCGTCCGTTTTAACAATTTCTTTACCTATATTTTCTTTAACTATATTTTCTCTCTTTATATGTTCTGTCCTAAGAGACGATCCTGCCAAGCATTACCCCCATTATTTAATGCATGTCGCTTAAGTTGCTTTCATTCTCACGAGATAGTTTCAATGCTGTTATGTGCCTTCAATAAGTTTCCAGATTTTTTTTTGCATGGGCACTTTTATTGATAGTACACACATGAAACTCTAGTTCTCTTCGAAATAATCTCCCCCGGCTGCAATGCACTTGTTGTACCGTTTCAACAACTTCCGGAAGGCCACATGGGAATCCGCTTGTGTAGGTGTGTCAATGACCCTTGTCACAGCCTTTTCCATGTACTCAGTTGTCTCATAACGACAGCCGCTAAGGTTTCCCTTCAGCTTAGGGAATAATCAAACACACAGGGAGAAATGCCTGGACTATAGGGAGAGTGAGGAACTGTGTTAATGGCCATGACGTCTTTCTTTCTCCAAGAAGCCTTAGCACAAATTTCACACAAATCTTCCGCATCTTTAGTTTCTCGCAAATAATTGTGTGTACAGTTCCCAAACGACATCAAATATGTACTTATCGTGTCTGTAGACACACGACGGTCCTTACTTATGAAACTCTTTATTTGGCCAATCAATTCTGGTGTTCTGACTTCCTTACTTCTTCCCTCACAGACTCCCTGCCTTTCTTGAATCTCTTATGCTACTCAAAAACTGATGTTCGATTCTTGCAAGATGGTCCAAAAGCAATCTGGAACATTCCATGCATTTCTGTGGCATTTATTTAAAGTTTAAAACAGAATTTTATTGCATATCGTATTTCTAAAGGGTCCTCACGCCAAGAATGCATTTTTGAAATTCACCAGCTGTGATGATCAGGCTTTAGTAAGGTGTATTCCAATTTCTGCTGCAGCTGTTCATTTGAACCAGAAATCATAAAACTTGGTCAGTCATCTCATAAGATGTATAGCAATAACAAACTGAATTTTCAAGGATCTACGACAATTTTAAATGCATGTGCAAAAATGTCTTTAAACTTATTGAAGGCACTTTGTATATAAGGGTATTATCCAGAGTTTTTATTTATTTATTTATTTATTTTTGGAAAGTTGGATTTCCGTTCATTAAAACTGACCTTGCGTCTATGTTTTCGTTAGACAGTCAATAAAAAGAAGTTTCAATCATTGCCTCTCTCTCTTTTTTTTTTCTATCTTTCTCTCACACACATACTCGGCTTTTTATGTACATTATAATAACTACGGCAATAATAATGTATACGGCATAATCACGTTGACACACCGGTTTCTGTCAGATCACCGAAGTTAAGCAACGAGGAGCCTGGTCAGTACCAGATGGGTGACCATTTGGGACTTCCAGGTGTTGTATGTGCTCTCTGCTTATCTCAGCATTGTTTCCAGTCGTCCTGGACTTCTCCT
Organism: Euprymna scolopes; assembly: GCF_053919585.1. Classification (NCBI taxonomy): domain Eukaryota; kingdom Metazoa; phylum Mollusca; class Cephalopoda; order Sepiida; family Sepiolidae; genus Euprymna; species Euprymna scolopes. Next base: position 30,414,184 of record NC_136483.1, on the reverse strand, counting down.
TGCCACTGGACTCAAGCAGTGTCGATTCAGGAGAGGTGTGGTTGTGATTGCGCAACCCTTGCCACACAACTACACGCGCAACTGCCCCTACGGGGGGGGTATCCTCTGTCTTTCGAGACTGAACGGAGGCATCTGTATAATAAATACTCACACACATATATATATATGTGTGTGTGTGTGTGTGTGTGTGTACTACATTTTCTCACATACGTTAATGAGTAAAATATTTGCTTTTTTTAGTTCCTGGATGAAACCATTTCAATTGATGAGGAGGGGTTAAGAAAGTATCATACATCTGACTTACCATGTCGTTTGAAATGAATTTGGAAAGAATTCATCCTCTCTCTAATTAAAAAAAAAAAGTTAAAAGCTGTTTTTTCTTTCTTTATGTCATCAGAATTGAGGATAATAATTTATACGTGAAAATTTAATTACGGACGCAATGGTTTTAGATGTATATGTTTAGTAATCTATTTAAATAAATAGCGAGTGCAAACATTGGTGAAGCGTAATGTTTTATCGTCGTTTATGACCGAGGGTGTACACTAGTTTCTGCATAAATTCAAAAGAAAGAATAGCTTTAGTTTAAATACAGAGAGAAATGAAGAGGATCCATGCAAATTGAATGAAAATTCACAGTTGCACTATGTAACAAAAGAAAAAAAAACATATTGGTGACGTAGAAGTTTATGTTAGTCTAACAATACTGATACGTGTTCTTATCAAAGGTATTTTTTAACAAGAAATCGAATATCTTTCTCAATTTACCGAAACGGAAAATCCAATTAGCAATCATTGTTGTGATACGTCTTCTTGCAGCCTTTGCGTTCCTTCAAATTCGAAATAATGGCTGAAAAAAAATGAGTTGGGTTTTTTTTTGTCGTTTTTTTTTTAAGTACGCATTAAAAACATTCGAATAAAATTATCTAAAAAAGAACTAGTGTCCGTTAAAAGAGAATAAGATTCGTTATTTCTTTGTGACAAAGCGAGGCAAAATGTAAATAGAGACGTTTCTAACATTGTGTTTTTTATTTAATTCTTAAGTTTTGAACATAGACCTCCGTAATCATCTATATTCTGAAACTATGTTGAATAAGTATATGTCATTTCGATCAATCACGTGGATTTTTTTTCAGACATAATATCCATAAAAAGGAAATACAACCTTTGATTTTATTTTATTTATTTATGACTTGAACATGATAGAAATTAAAGGATAACAGAAATCTTAATAAGGGGCTATTTCTCGGCAGTTCCAGGAGGTTCACTCTCCCAGGATCTTTGAGAAAGGGGTTAGTTTATTACTAATCGCCTGAGCCCCCCCCCTACCGGATGATGCCGACGACGTTGCCCAGATATTTTTTGCACGGCAGCGTACTTCTAGTCGTGGGCACTGACTTTTCAATACCACGTTCGTTTATTGTGTCACGTTTCTCATTGTGAGAAATAAATAAATACATAAGTGCATATGAGTGGTAGTTTGAGAGGATATGAGTGTGGGTGTGAAAAATCCTCCCATCTCTTCTATGCTTGAATAATAAAATGTGGAATATCGATCAGGATTAAATATAAGCATTTTTTAATCGATTAGAAATATAATTTTCACTTTTTTGAGAACACAGACTAATATTTTTTCTGACGAGCGGAACAGCTGTAAACATAAAATGGTATTGGATTCGTAATAGTTTTAAATAAAGTGACATTATTTTTTTAGAAGAAAAAATGTGAATTATTTATGAAAATATAATATGCAAAAGATAGTTGAATTAGTGAATACACACAAAAAACTGAGGTACCTGATGTTCCACTATCTTACCTTCCCCTTTGCATTAAACTAAATTAAAACTAAATCGCTTGATCCGTGCCAATGATCGATGTGTCAGGTCTGTTCAAGGATACGTAATCCGTTGGCAGGACTGAAGAGCCATCTGCGTGTACATGAAAAAACGTAGAATGAAGAAGTGGTGTTTTATATTTGGGACCCTTGACCAGTAAGTAGCGATTAGGCTAGAGAGTGTGAATTCTGATGAGGGCTACATTAGTACATGTCAGTATAACATAGACAACAGAAAACGTAGCCGAAGACAGATGTCGTGATTTAAAGAGAAGGGTGTGGTTTGAGTTCCCTGGAAAAACATATAATCGAGCGATCACGATATGAGATAAGCGAGAGAAAAAAGGTTTCTAGTCAGTTCTTTCCAAGAAGCCAAGCCATGCGAACGAGACTCGTCCAATAATGTACATTATTTCAGCGAGTGTTGTCGATGCCGTTTGTCCAATTGTTGCACATTTCTTAAGAGTAACCTAGGAAGTAAATAATGATTACGATACATTAGTCTCTCTCTCCATGAATAAATTCTCTTCAATAAAGCCCTGAAGAAACTCAGCAAAAAAAAAGTTTCCTTGTGTTTTTCATGCATGAGTAGTTTATACGTCTAGCTGGACAGACAAGGCGATCGATAACAATAAGATGACACAGTCATACATAAAACTACAACGTGAAGAAACGACGATTAAAAAAGGCCTCGTATAAATACACCGCGCACGTATGTATAAAGAAGGCTTTTTTTAGCGCTCATGTGTGAAAACATAACTTATGCGATCGCACGTTGATGACAATATATCAGTGGCACTCGTTTGCAGTCATCATATGCGTATTTATTATCTGTTTTCACATCTGTACGAATATTTCCTTCCACCCCCCTCCTTTTCCTTTCTCATTTTTCTTCCGTTCTTGAAAACATGATAGAATTATGGCAGATGTAGACTAAGTAAGTACATAGCTAGGTGGGTAGATAGGTAGGCAGTAAGAATTAGGTAAAGAGAAACAAAAGATAATTATAAAAACAGGTAAGTTGTGCTCTCATATGAACGCTGATAGGCAACCGTGGCTAAGTGCAGATGTGGTTGCGAACTTTTAAGGGGGCGGGCGATGGGGGTAAGGCTAACTCTTATATTCTTTCTCTTCGGATTCCTTAACTTGTACAGCTTGACATTCAACTCCAGACTTTCTTTTCTCAGGAGTCAAAGATTTGCCTTGGCCTCGATAGAAAAAATTGTTAAACGGCGTCTTCGCATTTTATGCATATGCCGGTCGGTCTATGTCTGCATATGCGCACAGGCCGACGATGATGATTAAACAGGTAGGTATGTAATGACATTTGTATTCACAGATCTGACTTAGACGCCGATGCATATCACATTCACTTTCTCTCTATTTACTTGTGCAGTATAATGGAATTTCACACAAATGTATTTCAAATGAAAAACATTATTATGTAGTTAAGTGTCATGTCGAAATTAGTATAAATTCCAAAAATTACGAAAAATGATCAAGTAAAAGATATACTGGATCCATTTTTTTACAAAAAATCATAAATGCTATCGTCCCAACATTTTTATTTTTTCAATGAGCGATTTCATGAAAAGCAAGGGAAGTATGTCAGTTTATCATACTGAATTGGTCGCACAACTCTTTCACATTAAAACATACGATAAAAATTGATAATTCGAAAAATTCAATTTTTACTTGTAATTATTTTTCTACTGAATCATTTTTCATAACTTTTGGAATTTATACTAATTTCGACATGACACGTAAGTACGTAATAATGTTTTTACCTTAAATGAATTTTTGTGGAATTTAATTATACTGTACAAGCACCTTATTTACTTCAACATCCATATACGTATATATATATTTATGTATACGTATTTTCCACACATGCGTATAAATGCGTGTATTAAGATACACCAGTGGTTATACAACCATACACACAATAAAAATGTCTACATACATATTTCAGTATTTCACTATTACCATTTCTCATTATACCTACTACTGGTAAATGTTGAGATCGCTGGCTTAAACAGAATACGATCAAAATGGTTATTGGTCCCCCGACAAAAAGAGGGTGGATCTGTAAATTCACCCTTGTCCATTCGTCCGTTCGTCCGTTCGCCTGTCCGCACTTTTCTAAATGACTACGCCTTGGAATTTTTAGAAATTCTCCACAAACATTAAACATGATATGAGTAAAAAAGTTTAAAATAGCTAAAATTGACACTTTTGTGCTTATTAAAAAAAAGAAAAATGATGCCTTGGATTTTTATAAAAATTTCTGAAAAGTTTTAACTAACTGGTTTCTATATAATTTTGTTTGTCCATATATCGCGATAACTCTTGGTAAGGTGCTTTTTTAGGGCTGAAAAATGGTGGGATCTTTCTATCGATCCGGTAGATATCTCACTGCTGATGCAAATCTCTATCTATATAAGAGCCAGGTACGTCCAAGGATGGAATACTGTTGCCACATCTGGGCAGGAGCTGCTAGAAAGGACTTGTCCTGCCTTGATAGAGTTCAAAATAGACTTCGTAGCCTCGTAGGAGATGTCCTTTTCTCTTCCTTGCAACCTCTATCTCACAGAAGAGATGTTGCGAGTTTGTCTCTGATGTATCGTTATTTTCATGGAAAGTGTTCGACTGAGCTTCAATCTATGGTCCCCCCTCGCCAAACTTTTACAAGAAACACTCGTCTAGCTGTAAACACTATCAATAATTCCCCCCACTCTTTATCTGTGCCTAAACCTAAACGTAGATTCCATGAACAAAGCTTCTTTCTTAGAACTGCACGCCTGTGGAATTGTCTTCCGTTTTCCTGCTTTCCGGCTGACTACAATATGGTTGTCTTCAAGTCTAACGTAAATAAGTTCTTGATGAGCCGTTATCAAATTATCAAAGTTATCAAATTTACCAAATTTTCATTACTAATGATTACTATATTGTCCTTTTGACTACTCTACACTCTTTAACCCTTATCCTTGAGTGGCCTCTGGGCCTTGATAATATGGTGATGCCTATGTAAAAAAAAATAAAAAATAAAAAAATAAAAACACTCCATTTTTGGGACTATTTTACCATATTTGTATATTCATGTACGTGTAAATGCGTGTATGTATATACGTCGTACTATTTAGTTGATCGTCTAGTGTGTATATTTTAACATTTATGCAACAGTTCTAACAGGAAGCGATTGACGTGGATGTATCGAAACAGTTTTGGACAAATAGTTCTTTTAAACAGCTGTAAATAACACAACACATACCTGGATTATATACGAACATTTATTTTCATGATTCCGGCCGGCATCTTCAGAGATTACAACGTCTTCACATCTTAACTGCCTGAGAAAACGCCGCTCCCTGCGTCATATAGAGACCAACTCCCCCTTGAGTGGTTCGTTCTCTCTGATGTTCAGCTAACGACTGACTAGAATCTCCCTAAATCTGCATCTCATCACGTCTAAGATCCCAACCGCTGATTAATATAAATCTGATTATTTATTTATCCGAACCAAAAATTATGTTTTCCTGTATTTTCTAAAATCACATTCTTTTTATGTTGTTTATTATTTCAGTTGTTAATCACTTTTCCAAATCTAATTGTTTATTTTTCTAATCATAATAATCGATCCAGCGACCCGCCGTCGCTCAAATCAATTAATAATAATAATAATAATAATAATAATAATAATAATAATAATAATAATAATAATAATGTTTTGACCCCTGGCCCTGCCTGCCACAGTTAACAAAGGTACTACGCTATGATCACAGCTAAAGGGTCACAACATTAATATTATGGACTTAGTCATTTCTTTTTTTGCATGGTGTAGAACTAAAATTTACATATGTTAAGGCCTAAAACTGCGCCGTATGTTCATTTGCAGCAGGATTTGACGTCCCCTGAAGAGTTTGGGGGCTAAATGGGGGGGGGCAAATGCTGAACTTAGTCATTTTTTTATGTCTCGTTCACTGTGCACTCACGGGGGACCATGCATGCTTCACTTGTTTTTCTTGTTTGTTTTTTTATTTCTTTTATATTATTATAATAGAAACTTATTATTACGCATGTAATCTGAAGAAAAACTGTGCAAGAATAATCGAGATTTTTACAAAATGGAAACCTACTGGAATTATATTGCTCGATTGCTAGATCCTTCGAGACGTAATTTTTTTTTTTTTTTTTTCATTATTACTACCACAATGTAGAAAATCTGAAGAGAAAAACAAAGACTGATTACAGGATTGGTGACTTAGTTTACTACAAAAAAAAAAACAAAAAACAAAAAACAAAAAAACACCCAACGAGATGAAGATTAAATGCACGCTGGAAGCCGTACTATGAAGTTATAGACCAAAAAAACAGAACCTGTCTCGTATGGAATTAAGGATCAATTAACGGGTTCTTTGACAAAAGCGCATGCTGAACATCTCCAGGCAGCGTCTATAGAGAAATGGGACATTTCCAGCACTTAGAGACCGTTAAGGAAAACTGCATTGACTGCACGAAAGAAAATCTAGCGATTCAGATAGAATCAGTCGAGGAACAGACTGATTTTCAAATAGAGAAGTGTGGACATCAACGGGAAAGGTTGGATGAGGAAGATGATGCAGCGTTGATGGAGAGAAAAGTGGGGACGCGTAGCATGACGGCGCAACAAGCTATTAATTTCGGGGCAAGCCATCCCTCGAGATAATTATTTAGGATGGGTAAGGATTATATTCTGTTTTTAGTCCAACTATGAAGATCCGTCCTAAAAAAAAAAATCTTTCTCCGTTGGTTCATTCACGAATGGCATTTTTAAAGATAGCAGTGCTCTCGTTCCAACATCGTTTTGGAATGGTAACAAGTTAAGAATTAAAGAAATCAACTAAGCAGAAGTGCGCATGGAGTTATTGAATGTCATTTGCCCGATGCCAATTACTTTTCGGTTACCGTCGATATTTAATGAACATGCATCGAGGTAGTTCCAGGAAAAAATAACGAAAACACAAAACAAAGCAAAACAAAACAAGGACTCATTTTTGTGAGTGTTTGTGAAATTGGACTGTGTAAATTATAAAACGTAATGTTCATGAAAAATAGTGAAATAATGTGTACAATTTCACAGAAAAATGTTCAAAGAACTAAAAAATGCACCTGTCTTTTATTTTGTAAATTCAATTGTATTATTTTGTTATGTTGCATTCCGTGATGGGGAAGGTGCGTGTAAAATGAAAAAAATATATATCAAATATTTTTTAAATAAGGAGATGAGTGTTACAGAGGGGGGTGCAGGTGGAAGAGGGGACGGTCGGTTGTCTCCAGGTTTTCGAAGATGACGTCAAAGGAAAGTCGGTCAGATCCTGGATCTAGGTGCACCGAAAATGACGTAAAAAAAGTCAAAATGTATGACATAGAATCCCAGGAAATAGATCAGCGAGACTGGCCGACATTTCAATACAATGCGTGGTGGAATATTTGAACAGTGGCCTTGCAGTGATCTTTTAGCTTTGTGACGTAGTACACGTTTATACACGTGTTAACATTTAGACACCGTCGCAAGAGTACACATAACTCGACTCACTTTTTCTGTTGAAACAACAGACATATATTTCCAGGTATTTTCCCAAATAACGCCTTGTCTCTTGATCACACCCGTCGCTCTCTGCTCATGTGTGTAAAATGTCCATCTTTGTTTTTTCTCTAATGTGATCCAGTCTACGTACACGTTCATCTTTTTATAATATTTTTCCTTTTTCCTTGCCTTGACGTTACCTCGCACACGGCTCTGTCATTTGCATAAAGCTACCATACGCATGTCTGGGCTCTGTCAGAAAGTACACTCATGAATTCATTTTTTGAATCTCTAACACATTTCTCTGGCAGCTAAGTGTTTTCTATTTTAATTTCATATTTCGCCGTGTCTTCTAAAATTATCGTTCGGCACTGTTAAACCGTGGATTTTGATATAAACAAAATAAATCCGAAATACATAAAATGCTAGTGTTTGATCCTTTCAGAAATCATCAGTGTCACGATTCGAACCCGGCAACGAAGCCATCTTAGCAAGGACCAAATCCATTCGACCATTGTTAACCGCGGGAAATATAGTTAAAATTTAAACATTTATTTTTAAATGCTTTTAACATGTCAGAGTGATTTAATCATTATATGATGATCTGCACATGGGAGCTAAATTGATGGACTATTTCAACTGTCAAGTGCTCAACGATAGGAAACGAGTTATTATATATATATATATATATATATATATATATATATAGAGAGAGAGAGAGAGAGAGAGAGAGAGAGAGAGAAAGAGAGAGAGAGAAAGAGGGGGGGGCGGTGCGTGTGCGGAAGAATATTTTATCAACATGTGCGTGGAGTTGTTTTCTTTCATCTTCAACATCTGTGACTCAAATTCTTTCTTTTCTAGCTTTCCTCCAGTCGTCGTCTCTCGTGACTAGTTACCCATTTAACATTTGAGAGTTGCTGGTTTCTTCTATTATAACATTTATCTAGTACTGAATTTAAAAGAGGGCGATTAGTATGTTTTCTTATAAAACGCTCACTTACGAAAGGTAGACAGAAAAACTGCTTTGTTATTTTCTATAGTTTTATTTCTACTTTTCTTTAATACAAAGTGAAAAGTAATATGGACGTCCACCGTCAGAGTAAGACGACTTGATATAGAACTGATCGTCAGTTGATTCCAGATCAATTGGTTCAAATCGATATTGTTTTTGATTATTTATTTATTTATTTATTTTTTCTATTTTTCCATCCTTCCCGGTTGAATCTTATTTTACCTGAATCGAATTTAATTCGCATTGATGTAAAATGGCAAACAAAAATGCAGGACGCCATTTGCAATTCGTTCAAAATTACTTAATGAACTCGTTGAATGCAAAATGGCGTCGCGCACGGAAAACACAAAAACTATGGCTAAAAGTAAAATACTAAGATTTTCTTATCGGAATCGTTTTGAATCGTTATTGCCTTTTTATTTATTCATTTTAATCTTTAGATTAAGATTGCGTGAAATGAGAAATATGTTACTTTTGGAGAGAGAGAAGCGGGAAGCAAAAAGCAAGTCAGACAACAACGTTGAAATGAATTCATAATAAAAAAAATAATAAAAAGAGAACAGTTGATTTTTTTCTTTTAGGTCATCAAAATTTATCATAATATATGAAAACTAAAATACTGACGTAATTCTATAATTTTATATGAACAATTTGATAATATATTTAGAAAAACAGCAAGTGCAAAAATTTGCGAACGTAATTTTTCCCACATTTTAAGGGACGCTGTACACTAATCTTTAATATATCATAACCCTTTCTCTCTCTCTCTCTCTCTCTCTCTCTCTCTCTCTTTATCTCTCTTAAAATTGGGTAATAATTATGCTTCGCCAATATTTCCACGTGTGTGTGTATATGTGTGTATATATATGTGTGTGTATATATGTGCATATATATATGTGTATATATATATGTGTGTGTATGTATATTCATATATATATATATATAGGGAGAGAGAGGGAGAGATGGATAGATAGATAGATAGATAGATAGAGAGAGAGAGAGAGAGAGAGAGAGAGAAAGAAAGAAAGCGGGGAAAGATTCCATTTATATCATATAAAAAAAACAATGAAACATCCGGGTAGATAGCATAAAGAAGATTCAATTTATATTATTATACATTCCCGGTTGAACAGCAAAACGATGAAATCTATTTCTCCGAATAACCAAGTGGATCATAGGATAATAGAGCAAATAATTAAAATATAAATAACTTTGTTTCTTTTTAATAGGATTTTCTTTTTAGTTTTCCCGTATTGTTATTCCAATAAATATATGATTAAAGCTAAATAAAAGTTATAGGCGGAAAACTACACAGACACATGCGATCTTGTCAACAAGTTTTATTAATGCAAGGGTTAAAAAGAAGCTGCCGCCATTCTTTGATGTTGTGTTTTTATGTGTTTTTTAATGTCAAATTTAATTCTTTGGTGAAATACAAAATAGTTAATAATCAAGAATTCGTAAACAAAACGTAAAAGCAGCAGATAATTCATAGAAAACATAAAATAATTATTTTCTTTAACGACCTAGCTCCTGTTAATGTGAGGAAAATGTGTTTAAGAAATTTTTATTTTAGAATATTCTTTCGATGTTCGTGCGGCTTAACGATACAAAAGAAAAACATGGCGACCGTGATTATCGCTTAACATGCTTTTTTTTTTTTTACTCTTTTAACTCTAAACAAAGCTTATTGCCACTTTGACGTAAGGGACTACTATTTGAGATCGTGTCTAAAGACCCATAATAGAATGAGCTGTAAAAAATCCAATCATTTGAATCATTTGAAGCTCCTAGCGCCGCTCTGTGACTTTTAGTTTCGGGGGAGATAGTTTGGAAATATGGAGACAGACAGACAGCCGCTTATATATTAGATTTCTTCTTCTTATTTATTTTTTTTACATTTGAAACTGTTCAATTTTAAAATTGTTCAGAAAAACATTTAGTTAAATTATTAAATTTTGAATTGCAAAATATAGATTTCTGACCTCATATCGTATGTTTTCTTTTGGTCGGTTGAAGTTCTCATGTACCATGGGTGAGAAAATGCAATTGTTTGGCTTCACTAAATACTAAATCTAGGTACAGATGGAATTATTGCTGTTAAAAACAGGTTGATGTCAAAAGGTCGTGTTATGAATTGTGTTTAGAATTGTGTTAAGAATGACCCCAAGTTGAACCATGTTCTGTTTTCGTTGGAATCTGGAAATCTCATTGCGAAGGTGAATGCACATGTTCGATTGGGATTGACCAATGTTTGAGGGCTGGATATAAAATGGAATTCCCTGATTAGTTTTTGATAAGGGGGATTTTGCCCAATCCACCGAATTTACCTTAGTATAAAAGGCGCGACTAAGGCAAAAATCAAAAAAGAAGAACGGATGAACTAGAAAACGAGCCAGAGGCTCCAAGCGTCTAATTTGAGCCCCCTCCCCGAAAGATACCCAACACGTCAGCATATTTCGGCCGAATAACCAATCCGCCGTCGAAATCGAATCGCGATTTGTGTGCCAGAAAGTTTTCTCTTGCTTGCTTTTTGTTTAAAAAGAGTCTATAGAAGTCAAGCCGACAGGCCAATTCGCAATTTAGATACGAAGACGCAAACATTACTGAACGCAAACATTACAGTCACACTCTATCGTATTTCTTCCCATTTCTGATAACAGCGACAGCAGCAACTGTTGCGAAAAAGTTCGCTAGCACGCTGACATGCCCAAGAAAGAAAGAGACAAATAATGTACAGATTCTTTGTGTATGACTTCAATTATTATACTCAAATATTTTTTTGAAAATTGTCACTATGTAATTTTTTAAAGTTACAAAAGTACATTTCCTTTGTATACATCGTTTGTCGTGCTGTTGTGATTTTTAGAGTGTTTGAAAGGAGAGTTTATTTCACATCGGCAGGCCCAAACTGATCAACCCAGAAGTTAAACACTCTTTTGTATCGCAGGGGTGCCGCAAGACAACATGAAGGTTCATCAACTTTTTATGTACAGCAGAGACGCGCCCCCCCCCCCGAACGAAGTGAATGTTAATTATCTTTTTTGTACAGCAGGTGCGCGTTGTAGGACAGTAGACGCTGACAAGATTGCACTGAAAATTGCCCAAGTTGTCAACTTCGAGTCTTATTAGGCTCGGCAACCCATGGGAGTTGCTAAGAACTTTGTATCTGAGTTCGACCTCTGACACGACCTAACGAGAAAGCTCGCGGTTTGGATAGGTTTATAATTCTGCAAACAGTTTCCACACATTTAAAGTATACGGATCAATAGAGAATTTAATTCTTTTGCGTTTAATATAAATCATTTGTCTTTTTTTATTCTATTTTTTACCAGTTCTCATCTGTTAACTATATTTTTTTTTTACTTTTACCTAATTATTTATTTTAAAAGGTATATAATAGTTGGGTTATAATAATTATGCACGACAAATTAGGGCACAGCAAAGAACGACAACTGTTTCAGCTGATTCTGTATACGTTAATCGAGCAATCTGGAATTCTAAGAAAAACAACGTGCAACCGATTTATTTTAGACGGACTGACATGCTATATTTTACGTTTGAAATCTTTGTAAAACTGTTTTAATGTTTACTTTTTAGAGTGATGAGCTGCGATTTGGGGTAATTAAATAATGTGTTTATGTATTGGCATTTCATCGTTTTTAAAAAGTAAACAATTACTTTTTCTTATAACTTTTTCTTTTTATGTTTAACTTCTATTTAAAAAGAAATCCCTTGATAAAAAGTCCCTTAATAAAAAAGAGTCTGATAAAAATAGAGTAAATTTTTAGAAAGAAAAAAAAATAACAAAATAGCAGGAGTAATTTGCCATCCTTTAATTTGTCGTGCCAAAATATCACACAAATAGAGAACCAGCAGGAGCAATGTCGTTTGTCGTACATAAATAGTCCAATCGGTAACGGTTTTAAATTACGATTTTTTTTATATCCGCTATTGCACTGTGTGATATTCACATGTTAATTTTAAAAATCTAATTCAACAAAGAAATTGCCGATATTGGGAAAGGGGAGGAGGAGAACTGATGTGATGACGTGTACAGATGTTGCCGGAAAACTAGGAATAACGTTGGAAGTAACCAAAAAATAATAAGATATGCTTATAAAAGCAAGGAAGCGCGAAATTGACGAGGAACTCAACAAAGCAAAACAAAGACAGAAGTGACCGGTATAAAAAGATTAAGCGTGACGATTAGAAAGAAAAAAGAAGGAAAAAAAGGAAAGAAAATGGAAAAAGAGGGCGTGAAAGAAAAACTACTGAAAAGTGAAATGGAGGAAGTCTAAAAAAAAAAGTGGGACTGAACAGGAAAGAAGTTGGAAGAAGAAAAAGAATAATAGAATATAAGAAATGAAGAAAAGAAGAAATTGGAACAAAAAATTTAAGAGAGGACGGAAACAAAGAATAGCGGAATGTTTGGTTGAAAGAAATGGATAAAATAAAGACAGAAATACGGTAATAAGAATGAACAAGAAATAAAAGTTTGAAAAAAGAAAGAAAATTCAAAGAAATTACGAAATGAAAGAGAAAAGAAAAGGATAAGTAGTTGGATAAAAAAGAAAAGAAACAAAGCATCAATGAGGGGTGTGGGTAGTTAAATGACAAAAAGAAACAAAGAACGGAAGTTAGAAAGGAAGGAAGGAAGGAGGAAAGAAAGGAGAGGAGGAAAACGAAAGAAAATAAGAAAGAAAGAATCATAGAGGTTAAAAGAATCAAAGAACGGGAGAAAAAAGAAGGAAGAAAGAAAGAAAGACAAAAAGAAAGAACGGAAGAAAAAAGAAAGAACAAATGAAATAGGTTGTGAAAGAAATGCTGAACCTTAAATTTTATGTTTAAATATCTTACGTCAATATCTCTTGTTAGGAAAGTGGGCCCTGAACCCAATTCAAACCAGACGAGTCTGAAAAATATTAAAATAAAACTAATAACATTTGGAATTGTAATCATGTCATTGGGCAACATTTCTTCGCATCAAAACTTCCAGTTCCGGTTTTCTCAATAAAGAAAGACCTAACGAATCTATAACGCCGCCTCCTCCTCCTCCTCCTCCTCCTCTTCTCTCTCTCTCTCGCTCTCTCTCTCTCTCTTACTCTTCTCAAAGCCACCATTTTACTGCATACCAGTTGGTCATTGTTAGCGTCGCTAGTCAGCAGATCAATAGCGTTACAACCCAATGAATGTGCTGATCCCACTTGCTGACGCCATGTTTCAAACGGGTTGAGTCACACAGCGACACCGTCACGCATGCGTAACCAGCAACCAAGCAACACTGAAAACTGAAATTCTATCACCACCACCGCCCTCACTATTGGACGGGTGAAGGTGTGTTGTATACCAGTTTCATGACTGAGAGAGTGCTATGGATATTGTCTGCCTCTCTTTCTTACCGGTCACGGTTGAATATATACTTTGCTGATTCTTTCTTTGGAACGGATAGCCGGAACGTGTCTTCGAAGAAAGGCGACGATCTAGTTAATGTATCAATTTTCCTTAACTGGCGTTACATAGTAGGGATCATACGCCAGTAAGCATTGATTAAGTTAGCTAGTGTGAATTTTGATAAGGATAATATTTAGTGTACGTCAGAATGACCGGATGTCCAAGCAAAATTGTGCCAAGAGATGAGTGACGTAAATTGAAGCTGGGGGGAATGTATAGGTTAAATGCGGTAGACAATACAGAATCGGATGGGATGATGATATGGCATGACGTCACATTTTCGAGCGACAAAAAACAAAGGCTTTTTAAAACAGTCTCTCCGTTGGAAGCATGCGAACGAGATGCGTCCAATAATGTAGAAATAATCTAAGCTGAATAATACCTCGAGTTTGTCCGCTGCGTCACTCATTTCCCACGCTAGTAAGTTAAGAAGTAAATCATTTTAGTTATGTAGTATATCTCTCCTAAGTCCATTCTCCTCAATAAATCCTTGAAGAAACGCAGGGAACGTCTCCTTGTGTCTTCCCTGCATGAGCAGTTTTATTCCTTTTCGTTAAACTGGCGATTGCCGACCATCAGACGAGACGAGACGACCATTCCTAAAAAGGTAAAGTGAAGAAGCGATGGTGCAAAGAATAAAAGACCTAACTACGTATAAACCATGTCTTTTATTTGATTTAAAGATCGTTCATTGGTCCAAACATTACACTAAGAGTTGTTTCTGCCTGTGTAATTGCCACATAGTTCTGAGTGCTTCTGTCAGTCCCAACCTTACATCAGAACGAATATTGCTTTGCGCGTAGTCTTTGAAACTATTTGTTTTTCTTTCTTTATCGATTAATTGATTATTTGGGACTAGCAGAATCCGTGAAAATTCCACAAAATGAGAAATATAATCAACAAATATTTTCATAAATGAACACATATTTTGCTAAATATTTTCTGGATAGCGCCAGAAATTTTTTTTAGACAGAAAAAAGAGTAACACACAGCAAATATGAGTTCATTAACATCTTAATGAAAATAGTGACCATTGTATTTAAAATATAGAACTGTGCCAAATGAGATATATTAATAAGTACTACTAAATACTCATAACGTAATATTGTGCTATATAGTTCAATACAAATGATAAAACCACATTGTAATCAACAATTTTCAATTTACTCTTTCAGTCCAGCACCTCTTGGCTGACAATGTTCATTTTTTGCCTTGTTTCTTTCAAATATTCCTTTGTTTACGTGAAGTTATTTTACGTAAAGATTTTTTTTGTAATGTTTCGCTGACTTCTTTCTTTGATGAAAACTGCAGCATATCGAAATTACTATAAGTTCTTTTCTGGCATCATTACAACAATGATCATATATCTATAGATTAATAGGATTGCGTGTGTGTTATTTATCGTTTAATTGTTATGGACTTCCATTTCTTGTAATAAATAATTTTAGCAAGAATTCTTCATAAGTTTGATTTCAGTTTCGACTACAGCCGATGACACTTAAGTTATCTATTTTTTATAAATAATTTTAACAAGAATTTTTTGTAAGTTTTGATTTCAGTTTCAATTATAACTGAAGGAACTTAAGTTATATATATGTACATATATTTTTTTCATAAGTTTTGGTTTTGATTTCGATTCAAGTTGATGCACTCAAGTCGTATGGATATATATATATATATATATATATATACATATATATATATATATATATATATATGTATATATATAACTACTTAGTTTACTCACATAAAATTAATATACGAAAGTATAGATTTATGCGTAAACTTTAAGTATTTACTTCAAAAGTGCTCAATACATAGGTAGAGCTAGTTAGTAAGTTATAAAATGTATATGGCGATTAAGCTACACTGAATATTCCGCATTTCATCCACTCTAGGATTCTTCAGGCTTAAGAAGGCCCGAAGAATCCTAGAGTGGATGAAACGCGGAATATTCAGTGTAGCTTAATCGCCATATACATTTTATAACTTACTAACTATATATATGTATATATATATATATATATATATATTATTTTATTTATTTATTTTTTTTGAAGTCACAACTTTATAATATATAAAAACCGATAGAAAATTAACTCTGTAATAATATATACGAAATCTGCAAGAATTAATATATCATATTTAAGCGTACTTTACGACCGGGCTACGCCAGGCGTCCCTGCTAGCTTAAATAAATATTTTTGTAGTTTTAACAAAAGAGCTACAATAATATCAGAGTGCCTCCTTTTACGCTGAACATCTACAGAATACCAACATCAATATATTACATATGAATGAGTCCCCTGTGGAAATTCCACAGATCTTGCTAGTTATTATTATTATTATTATTATTATTATTATTATTATTAAGATATTCGAAAACGAGGCTACATCAAAAGGGGTCACTTTATATTCCTGTCCAGGGTTGCTAATTTTCCTTTTTAAAAATTAAATTTCGTGAATTTGAATTTTTTAAAAGTAGTTTGGCCTTCAAAAATTGTATTTGACCTTTTTAAAAGCGTAACGTACGGACTAAAAAAGAAACGGGTAGAATATTATATAGATCGTTTTAAAGTGACGAAGAGTAAGGGTTAATAAGATTAATGGATCGACAGTTGAATGATGAAGAATACTATGAGAGGACTGAAAATTAAAAATTGGATGAATAAAATTTTTATGATGGTTTACAAGTATTTGTTAACATTAGATTTTAAGTCGACTAGCAGGGGAGTAATCCTGTGATAATGTGTTCCACAGATATGAAGTTTTGAAAAAAAAACTATTGTCATAGAAATTCCGCCTTATGCTAAGTACAATCAGGGAGAAAGAACAAGCAACAGTGGTTTAAAAAAAATTGTGAGAAAAACGATAAATTAAAATCATGAAAAACTTTAAAGATGATAATCAGAGAAGATCCCTCCTACACACACACACAAAATGCTTCGGTTTCTTCATTACATGACTAGTTTTGGCGTTTATGGGTATTTTTTTAATCACTGACATTCATTTATTGAAGAACAGATTCGTCTAATTTTCTTATTTATATAAAATAGGGTCGATGTGTCTTATCTTATACCGCAAGATTTCATTTCGTAAAAAAAAAATGGAAGTGGAAGAGGAAAAGAAATGAAAGCCAAACAAATGTTATAAAGATAAGAGACAAAAAAAGAAAAGGCAAAATGGCAGATACTCTGCGAAATATGCGAACTAAATATATAAAGATATTTCTTTTTTTTGCTTACCAGTTTTATCATATCGTTCATTCAAGGCGGCCTTAGCAGTGTGTATTACATGGGCCCTAATCGCTCTTTGCACTCGATACATTAATCTGTAATTCAGTCTTTAGCAACTTGCATAACACGCGACATGAGACAGCGGCCATATTGCATGTCGCTACAGAGTAAGCCCTTTTGATTTCTCATTTTGGAGTAAACTAAAACAAAATTGAAAAACAGGCAATGGCGAAAAAAGAATAAAAGAGAATGAGGAGAAAAGAAATGAAATGAAAATAATATTTTGTTTTTAAGAAGAAATCACAACTTATTAAAGCCTGAAGCCCATTTGAGGATAAGGGATAATGAGGGTACGGTGGTCACGAGACAATAGCGTAATGATCAGTAGTAGTGAAAATTGGGTAGAATTTGATTACTTAAGGGTACGGTTCAGCAAGAACTTGTTTATATTGGACTTGAAGACGACCATGTTGTAAGCTGGAAAGCAGGCAGTACAGAGTTCCATGGGTTGGTAGTTCCAGGAAAGAAGCTTTGTTCATGAGATTTTCGTTTAGATTTAAGCACTGATAGAAAGTAAAGTAAATTGTTGACAGTGGTTGTAGGTAGACGAGTGTTTGTTTAGAGAGGAGGGCATAGACTGAAGCTCAGTTGAGCATTTTCTATGAAATTAATGATAGAATAGAGATAGGCTCGGAACGTCTCTTCTGTGGGAAAGATTGCAAAGTGGAAAATAGTTGTAGAGAAAGAAAGAAAACAAAAAGAGACAGACAGATGGACAGGCAAACAGACAGACAAAAAAGGAAGAAATGGAGAAGAACGAAAGTATTGAAGTAACAATCAGAGAAACAATTAAAAACAGAGAAGGAATAATTTTCAGGAGTATAATAGAAAAAGAAAACAAAAAGAATAAATTGTGGAACAATCAAAAAGAAGAAAAGAAAAAAATTAAAGTGATGCAAACGAAAAAGATTACAAAAGGATTATGTGAACCAATGCTTTCAACTTGACTGTTATTTTCTCAACGTCTTGGCAAATGTAATCCCCAACCTTCTCTAGGTGTATCTTGTTGAATTCAAGAATCTCGCTGTCGAACTCGGGAATCTTTTTGTTGAATCAGGAAATTTTGTTTTCGGACTCGGAATTTGCACAGAATTATGAACGGAAACTTTTATTTCATCTCGAGTTTGACAAGATACACCAGAAGAAAGTCTGAACTTAAACCAGTCGAAACGTTGTGAAAATAATACTTTAGGTTATAACAATAGCCCGAATACTCCAAATAAATAATCAATTCTCATCGAAAAATATTTCAGAAATGTGAATAGAGAAGGGCTTTAAATGCGATAAAATCCACAGGAATTGAATAAAACACGAAATAATTTAAAGAAAGTAAAACAAGCAAATGCAGAAACAACAAAAAACTTACAAATTCTTTTAAAAAATTAAAATGAAATTTAAAAAAAAATGAGAAACAGATGAGGAAAAAAGATAAAAGATGAAAAAAAGAAACAAAAAGTGAAAGAAAGAATTAAATCGGTAAAAATGTGTTTGTGTCTTTTTTTTTAAACATTTTTTTCTACAAGAAAAGAGTCACATTATGCTGCACAAATCTAAGAGTAGATTACAATAGAGACGCTAAGTACCAGATTGAAGGGATATGTCTTATTTGAGATGCATCAACTTATCTCTATGCTCAATGGAAGGAAAAATACGATTATCAAATAGAAGAAGAAGGTGGAAGGAATAATAATAATAATAATAATAATAATAATAATAATAATAATAATAATAATAATAATAATAATAATGGGAGAAATTGAAGTCAAAGGAATGGGTGAAAAAATACAACGAATACCAATAATGAAAACAGTTTAAATGTTAAGGAAAACCCTTGAATGCGGAGATTAATACACATGAGCCGCATGCGCGGGCCACACAAAACTGCTGCAGAGGTAAAATACGAAGAAACGATGGAACCAAAATATTAAAGCTGCTTATCTAAGTTCTTTATCCCCTCCTCATTCCCTCCCATTGCCCCATCACTGCTCCCCCAAAAGAGTGATGCCAAATATCCGAGAAGGATGGAGGAGGATGGAAAGACCAAGGAGAGAGCGCTGACCAGACCTCCGCTGGACATGTGAAGAGAACTGGGACCTTGGGTAGGCTTATTGCTACTCAAATTTCAGTGGAGACCAATGGCCGCTTCCAGCGAGAAATCAATGGTAAGCGGCTGTCGCGATAACGCAAGTTTATTTGCAAATATTATCGAAAGAGGTGGAGAGAACTAGAAATATAGGTAAACTATTTCTCGCTCAGCTTCCAGGAAACATCACAGGTTGTTTCCAAGGAGAGATCTTTGAAGACCTGTGTGAAAGCTTCTTGTGAGCCAATAATAATCTATATCTAGTAATAGGATAGCGTGTGTGTTATTTATTTTGTGTGTCACGCTAACATCCGAGTGACTGTCGTTTAATTTTTATGGATTTCCATTTCTTGCAATAAATAATTTTACCAAGAATTATTCATAAGTTTCGGTTTCGGTTTCTATTATAGCCGATGACACTCCAGTAATTTATTTTTTATAAATAATTTCATCAAGATACTTCATGTTTAGGCTTCAGTTTCTATTATAGTTGAAGTTATATATATATATATATATATATATATATATATATATATATATATATATATATATATATATATATATATATATAATATGTTCCACAGATGTGAAGTTTTGAAAAAAAAACTATTGTCATGGAAATTCCGCATTATGCTAAGTACAATCAGGGAGAAAGAACAAGCAACAGTGGTTTAAAAAATGGTGAGAAAAACGATAAATTAAAATCATGAAAAACTTTAAAGATGATAATCAGAGAAGAGCCTTTTATCGAGCTTTACTCGAGCTTTTACACCTGGTTGAGATTACTTTATAAATATTAATTCTTTAATATTTATAATATACTTTAATTTTACCATCTTGGATCATTTTGGTAAATTTAATTGTAATTTTATTTTATTATAAGCTCGCGCTTGGTTGAGCTTTTTATTCTATCCAGATATGTTTGAAAAAGAACACATTCCTCTGTCAGCCAAAAATATCCCAATTCCTACCCAACAAGAATATATCCACAGATTTGTTCTCGCTTTGAACACTTTCCTAAAAAATATAAGGTGGAAGGCTTATCACCATGACTTAAGCATTAACAATAAACTTAAAGCGCCTATTTCCTTTCCAATCTCACCCAGAAATCTTAACAAATGAACTCCCTATCAACTCTCATAGAAAACAAAAGAAAATCGAAAGAATTGCTGCCAAATTTTATGGATTAAAACCCACTGCGCACCACAAATACAAGCATTACCTTGAGGAGTTTGAGAATTCCATGTTAAATATAATCAAAAAAATTAAATTTAAGAAACAAAAACATCATTATAATCTGGTTACTCGAAAAATAAATATTTTTTTCCGAAAAAGTTAAAAAGAATAAACATATATTCGCCCCTGCTGATAAGACAAATAATTACTATAAACTTGACTGTCCTATATATAAAAGACTTTTGTATAAAGAACTTAATAAATCTTATAAAATAGTCCCTCCTAAGACTTTAGATTCCATTAATTCTGAAGCTAAACATTTACTGACTTCTATGAATATTCATAACTTCACTGAAATAATTTCTCCGGGTACCCCTAGATTCACCCTCAAGAATCATAAACCTAATTTCTATGACAACCTCTCCATCAGATTGATCTGCTCATCTAACTCTGACTTAGGTGCTGTAAGCAAAAATATCTTAGATAGGATCATCCCTTCTATTAAAGAAAAAGTAAGTTTCCCTCTTTGACTAAATTCAGATTCCGTAATTAATTGGTTTGTCTCCCTTAAAAATAAACACCTCCTTAACTTCATAACCTTTGACATCTTAAATTATTATCAATCAATTTCTCCGATCCTTTTAAATAAGGCTCTAATCTTTGCTAAAAGAAATTCTGACTTAACTAATTTAGAAATTAAATTAATTCTCCTAACGAGAAAGTCCCTTATACAATTTAACAATAAGTTTTGGACTAGAAAGGACACCCCTAATAATGTTGACATCTTGATGGGTGCTTCTGACTCTGCAGAAATTACCGATTCAGTGGGACTCTTCTTACCGAAAGAACTTTAATACAACTTTAAACATGTCCAAGGGGGCCTTTATAGAGATAATGCCCTTTTTACTACAACAGCCAGACCAAGGGAGTACAACAAAACAATTAAAAAATGACATAACTTTCTTAATAACTTTGGCCTTTCTATAATTATCGAACCAAACAAAAAAACTTCAAATTTTCTAGATCTTACACTTAATCTTAACACTGAAATTCATAGCCCCTATCATAAACCCAACCTTGCACTTTTATTATCCATAAATCTTCTAGCCACCCCAACTCAATTATAAAATCTATAGTACCGTCTGTCTCTAGAAGAATTTCTGCTCTTTCTGCTGGTAAAAAAAAACGTTTAATCAAAATGCTACTTTCTTCAATAATGCCTTAAGGAACTCAGGACACAAGGAAAAGATTAAATACAACAATTAGGCTCCTCCTACTGGCCGCCTTAAATCTGTAATCAGACACAATGTGACTCCCAAGAAACCAGTTCAAATAACAAGATCTGCAGCTATCAATAACAATGAACCAGTCTACATGTATAATCCAAACCAAAATGCTAATCGTAATACCTCTAACCCACCCAGTCACATCAGGAGAAAGATAAATATTTGGTTTAATCCTCCATTTAGCGTAAATGTCAAAACTAATATACCTAAAGAATTCTTCAACATTTTACAAAACTCTTTCAAATACCCACACAGATATAGTCTTATTTTCAATAAAAACTCAATCAGGATTCAACAATGCCTAATTTAGCAGAAGAATCTTAACATCTAATAACAAAAAGATTAAATCAGCGCAAAAAATCCCTATGCCAATTAAACCCAAAACTAACTGTAATTGTAATAACAACCCTCTTTGCCCACTCAATAATGATTGTATCCATAAAGATGTTATATATTCATGCACAATTACTGAGCTCCCACGCCATCATCCCATAACAGACACTAATATTTCGTTTTCCAATTATTCTTCTTTCCATCCTCCATCTGATATAGTTACTAATCCAATATACCACTCGAGCAGCCCCTCCCTCTACAATCATACAATTAACAATAATAATAATAATAATAATAATAATAATAATAATAATAATAATAATATTTCTTTTAACAGCCATCCTAACACTAACAACACTTATTATCCCCTCCAAAACAGTCGTCGTACTATCATTGTCCCACCCTTTATTGAACACTATGAACAAAATTCAAACTATTTAACTAATATAAATCAGCAAATTAATATTAATATCAGACCTCGAGCTTTTAATAAAGTACATACATATATCGGCGCTACTTCAACATTAATTAAGAAAAAAATATCAAACCACATTTCTTCTTTTAACAACCATAATTCTATAAATAACCAAGGGACTTCTCTAACCACTTTAATTTAAAAACTTAATTCTAATAATACCCCTTTCTCAATCAAATGGACTATCATAAAAAAAATTAAGTCTTATACTCCAGGCTCTAAGTCATGTCGCCTCTACACAACCGAAGCTATAACTATAATTACTTCCTCTCAAAGTAACAATATAATAAATTCTAAAAAAGAACTGATCTCTTTCTGTAAACATAAGTCCAAATTTAATTATGGTAATTTTGAAAATACATAGCTATTACTTTAACCTTTCAGATATATAAAAATTTTCTTTAACATTATCGTTTTTTTTTTTCTACATACTTTCTTAATACTTTATAACTAAATAATCCTTTATTTTAATTCTTTATTTCTTCTTTGCTTGGCCGGTTTTTTATCTGCAATTTCCGTTTTAGTCTTTAAATATTCATATCCATCAAATATATCAATCTACCTACACATTCATATCCTGTATGTATATTTACTTATATTTTACTATATGCATTTACTTACATACATACTTGCTGTATCCGGAATTTGCAGATACCGGCCATCCTTTTCCCTTAAAATTTTATTTTTATTTTATATTTTATTTTTTATTTATTTATTTATTTATTCGATTTAGTGCATTTTAATAACTCTTGCTGACATTTTCTTAAGTTATAACCTGTACATTTCAGTGGACCTCTATTTTTTTGGCCTATATTTTTTGACGTCATCTTGTCTGGGTCATTTTTACATTTGCTTTTCTATTTTATATTTAATTCTATCACCATTTAATCTTTCCCCCCTCTTCTTTTCCCCCTTTTTTCTCTTCTTCTTCACTGATTTTTCTTAATTATACTTTGTCTCGGCAGCCGTGTAAAACGCATATCTTATTTTTCTTTTATTAATATTATTGGAATTTCCCCCTTTTCATTGTACCTATTTGTGAATTATTCCACGGATTTCGGGCTTTTGGATTATTTTGGACCATCTTCCAATTACGTGATTTCCTTGGATTTTACTTGTGCAAATGGAAACTCAATTAACTTTTTTGGAGTTATATTTTTGGATTATACCGTCATTGGATACTTTATCTTTCACCAGACTATCCATTCACGTGAAATCACCTTTTTCTTCACCATATTCCCTCTGCTTCACTTTTTGTTATCAAGTAAGATCTTTTACTTACTTGCAGTTTCATCCAATACTTTTGTATGCAAAATCCGATCCCGCATTTTGCTAATTCCTACCCTCTGATGAGAAGGAAAGTATTTCTTCGAAACTCCGCGGATTAAGGACTATCCACTTATTGAGTGTTTCCTTTTCAGATTATATATATTTTTAACTCTTTTTCAACGTGTTTTTAACATGTTTTATTAACTATTTGCTCTCATATATATATATATATATATATATATATATATATATATATATTTATATATATATATATATATATATATATATATATATATATATATATATTGTTCGTTGTATTTTTCATTCCTCTTATTCCAATTTCGCCTATTCTTTTTTCAAAGTTTTTCGGGATTGTTCCTAGTGCTCCTACTATTATATGTGTTATTTTGATTTTCTTTATTTTCAATATCCCTTTCAGCTCTCTGACTAGCTCTGTGTATTTGCTCCGTTTTTCTTCCTTTTCTTTGATATTCATCCTGTGGTCAGATGGAACAGCAAAGTCTATTATTTGACAGGATTTTTCTTTCTTATTGATTATTACGACATCTGGTCTTCTTGCTTGGATAGGTTTATCAGTTTGTATGTCCATGCCCCATAGGATTTTGTGATTCTCGTTTTCCAGTACTGTTGTCGGCTTATGTTTGCACCACTTGTCTGTGCGTTTGAGAAGCAGTTGTTTGCATAATTCCCATTGTACTGCCCTTCCCACTTGGTCGTGTCTGTTCTTGTATTCCTTTTGGGCCACTTTGCTATATTCACTTACTATATCGTTTCTTCTCTTTATCCACTGAGTCTGCATTTACTGCTTTCTTGTGTTTTAGCGATTTTTGCTTTGATGTGGTTGGTTCTTCTCGAGGTATCTTGTGCTGCTGTTATTGAGGATTCAGTTTCTCGGCTTATGTGTCCTTTTCGCATCCATGTCCATGTCATTATTCTCATCTTTTGTCATTTTTATGAATCTTTCATGCAGGTGTTTTCTTCCCACTTTTCCTTTCTCATCTTATCCTTTATCTCTCTCTTTTCTGTTTTGTCGATTTTTTTTAGTGTTTCTCGCTGCCATGATTATCCTTTCCGTGTTTTTCGTTATGTATTTTTCCAATTCGTGTGTGTGTGTGTGTGTGTGTGTCATACACACAGTCTTCTATACAAACTAATCCTCTACCGCCTTCTTTTCTTTTCACATATAGTTGGTTAACATCGCCCTTTGGTTGTAGTGCACTGTGCATAGTCATGAGTTTCCTGGTCTTCTGGTCGAGGTGTCTTAGTTCTTTTTGGTTCACCCTATGAACGGTCCTGAGTATCTTATTAGTGATACTGCCCATGTATTTATACCTTTTATTAGGTTTCTGCAATATAATTTTGTTTCTAGAAGTTTTCTTGTTCTCCTGAGGTATTCCTTTCCAACTCTCTTTTTCATTTCTGTGGCTTTGATGGTGTCTGCTTCCAAAACTCCCAGGTATTTATAGGCGTCTTGTTCTTCTAGGTCCTCATCTCCGTTTGGCTGGGTATTACTATGCCCTCTGTTGTCTCCAGTTTTCCCTTTTTATAACTAGTAATGCACACTTTTCGATTCCAAACTCTATTTGGATATCCTGGCTGAAGATCCTGCTAGTGTTTATTAGTGTCTCTAGTTTTTTTTCGGTCCTTGCAAATAGTTTCAGGTCGTCCATGTACATAAGGTGGTTAATTTTTCCTCTGTATTAGAGGACTTGTATCCAGCTTGGCACTTTCTCAGTATATTATTCAGGGGTATCATGGCTATTATAAACAGCAATGGTGATAGTGAATCTCCTTGGAAGATCTCTTTGTATGTTAATTTCTGTTATGTGTTGTCCATCAGCTGTCATTGCGTTTTCTATTACGTTGATGATCCCTGCTTGGTATTTTATACATTTTTAAACATTCTATTATTCATGTTTGTGGAATCTTGTCGTACACGTTTTTGTAGTCGCTCCATGTCATGGCTAAATGCTTTCTCCTTCTTTTTACCTCCTTTGGGATCTTTATTATTATTATTATTAGTAGTAGTAGTAGTAGTAGTAGTAGTAGTAGTATGCGAGATAAATTGATTACGTTACTTACTTGAAATGATATTTAAAAAGTGCTGAGATGAGACACCTCTCTCTCTCTCTCTCTCTCTCTCTCTCTCTATCTATCTATCTATCTATCTATCTCCGACCAAATCTAAATGCTAACGGTATAAATAGCTGAGGAAAGCAGTGATATTACTCGCTTATCTCAGAATTAGATCAAAGAAAGCAATTCTTCATAACCGCATGAGAGAATACGAAGATGGAAGTCTTTTCCATGCAAAAATGCAAAACTGTTATTATTTGGAAGATACATATCTTTCAACGTCTCTAAAAAAGAGTTCATGCGAACTTATAATAATTATTGGTGTTTTTCATATCTGCTCATTCCTTTCATAGCAGACGTTGGCTCTCATCTAGGTGAGAGGCAGACACTACTCCTGTGACAGAACCATTGGTAAAAAAATTCTGGACTTGGTTTTGCCATAAACACCACAATGTGCAAAATGTCTCAAATAAATAAAACACAACGTGAATCCCTCCCCCCACCCCCCAAAATAATCTGGGAGTCATGACCTTCAGGTGCTTTCTTAGTGATTAGCATGGAGGCCTAGTCGTTATCCTGCGAATGTTGGCTCTTTTAATGTCAGAAACAAGAATATTACAGACATCGAACAGATAAGTATCCCTTCTAATTTCAGGTGTCAAAATGATACACATAAAACACAGTGAAGCAAAAATAAGCAGTATAAACAAAAAACCTGGATGAAGAAATGGACAACAAAAGAGAATAGACAGATTATGGAAAGCTATTATAGAAGCCATCCCAAAGAATCTGGGTTACTGGAAACGGATGAAATAGTTATAGGATATGTCTAGTGACTACCATACAACAGAAGAAAGAATTCTCAAGAGGAGAAATACAACGAAAGATACATGATGGAAAAGACAAAGAAACACCCATCACTAGAATTCCACACATGGAAACTCGACATGTAATAGATCTGCAAACTTAAACGCTGCAAACATGGAGACCAATGAAACCGAACTAACTAAGTATGAAGCAACTGAAATAGAAAACGTCATACAATTTATGAACGAAGAAAAAACTAAACTTCCATCCCCAGGGAACCAAGAGTGGAAAGAATTAAAAGCAAAACCAGAAGTGAACTAACTTCTCCCATACATCAATACATCCCAACATATACTATTACAGACTTAAATAACTTTCGGTAAGTATAAAATTTAAAGTGGAAAAAGGCTGGGTAATAACGAAATGTACTGACAAAAGCTGGATGGGAAATTAGACCAGAAACTCAGATCAACAAACTTTTTTAAAAAAGTAAAAGCGATAAGCAAGATGAAAGTGAATACAAAAGAATTGTAGACACGTGGCTCGCGAAAAGAGGTTAAGCAAGAAACATGGAGAACTAAAGCATAAAATAGCCGCAAAAGAAGGAAGACTTAGACGATACAGATAAAAACTGGAACAGTGCAAACAAAACAGGATTTTGAAAACAATGAAAGAAAATTTTATCGACATGTAAACAGAAGACAAATAAAAACAGAAAAACTGGACCCAACAGAAACAAAACTCTACTGGATATAGGCAGAGTGATAAGATCACAATAGAAATGTCGAATGGTCGAATGACACGCAAGAAGAGTTACAGGAAATCAAAGAAGGAGCAGTGAATAAAATCAGAAAGAAAGCCATCAAGACAGCTCTAAAAAAAATGGCAAACAGGAGAGAACCAAGGTAACAGAGCGAATTACCGAGCTTTACGCGAAATAACGTCATGAAAAGGAAGAAAAAAAGGTTATAAAAAGAAGAATATGTGCGCAGACCGAGGATCATGATTATGATCACGATCACGATCACGATCACATAAAAGAGGTGGAAGTGTATCTTTTGTTTAAACCTTAAACAACGAGTTGAAGTTTTTTTTCTTCTTTTGTTATGTTCCTTGCGACGGTGTCTACAACGTGTTAATTTCCTACGTGTTAACACGTGTGTAAAGGTACACGAGATCACGATGAAATACACGCATATACTGGTTCAAAAACTACATGCATACTGGTTCAAAAAATACACGCATATACTGGTTCAAAAAATACACGCATATACTGGTTCAAAAAATACATGCATACTGGTTCAAAAAATTCACGACACAACACGAAAAACTAATTCAAAACCTGAAAAGATGTATCCGGGAATCAGACGTGCCATAATACATAACCAAAACTACGAACCACACTAATATAAAAAAGACACAGAAAAGGAAACAGCTTCCAGCCACTACAGGCATGCAGGTTCGTTTCTTCATTTGTACTGTCCTTATTTTCGCCTTTCTACTCTTAAACGTATGCATTTTGCTGGTTGTATTGTCTTTTCTTTTTCTTAATTTTTAAATATTTTTGTTTTCTTTCTTCGTCTTTTTCTTATTATATTTTATTTATTCTTTTTCTTTATTTTTGTCTGCGCTGTACTCTCTAAAAAGTGGTTCTCTTTCTTAACTAGCAGAGTTACCCAGCGTTGTCTGGGACTGAAAAGCTCAAAACCAAAAAGATTAAATAGTGTGCGTAACTATCTCATTATATCTGTCAATTCGTCTCGCTATCTGTCTTTTTTCTCCTTTCTTGTTTTTCCACATCCCTCTTCATCAACCCTACTTTCATTCCCCCTAGCTCATTTCTCTCTATTATTATTATTATTATTATTATTATTATTATTATTATTATTATTATTATTATTATTAATAATAATAATAATAATAATAATAATAATAATAATAATAATAATAATAATAATATAAGTCACTCACTTTTCTTTAATATAATAGATTATGTTGGAAATGGTTGAACCCCTTGTCCTCCTGACGTAACATAGACTAATTAACTTTCAAAGATTGGTTTATTTATCTTGAATTGGAAATATTATTTATCCAGGGCAACGCCAACCAAGAATATACTAACTTTGTGTCAGTTGGTTTTGTAGTTTTTTTGTTTTTTTTTTTACTTTAATCTAGACACACAAACATACACACATACACACAGATATTTGCCTTTTATATAATAGATTATTGTTCTTTCTTTATTATTTTAATATTTCTATTCTGTTTCCTTTCTTACTTCCTTCATTTTTTCTTCTCTTTATTTTTTCTTTCTTTCTTTCTGTCTTTCTTTCCTTTTGTTTTATTTTTCGATTTCTTTTGTTTATTCTCATTTCCTCTTCTTCTTCCTCCCATTCCTTTATTCATTCATTCTTTCTATTCTTTAATTTTTTATTTGTTTCTTTATATTTTTTCTTGTATACCTCTCACTGATTTCTCTTTCTTATTAAATCCCCTCCTCTCTCTTCTCCCGTTTTCTTCTTTGTATTTTGCGATTTTCTACTTTTCTTTATTTATTTTTGCATGGTTTCCATATCTTCATTCTTTTGTCTTTTTATTAGGATTTTGTTCCACACTTTTCTTCGGATCACTCACCGAATCTCCGGAATCTTCCACAAAGAGATTCCAAGCAGTCACGTCCTCCATTCACTCTTTTTATGGATTTTCTAGCACCCCTTTCAGCACAACCGTCATGCGTAATCTTCACTCCAAGAAAATTATTTTTCGCAGATTAAAAGAAAGAGAACGATTCCATTATCTGCCGTCGTGCGAAACCAAATATTTAAGAAGGTACTTACTTTGTAATTTGAGCTTTGTAAGTATTTTTTTTTTTTTTTTTACATTTTCACCACAAACAATGCACATTGTAACATTCACGAGTAAAAGAATGGCATGAAAGGTTGCTAATGAAAATTAAATGTTAAGGTGTTACTGGACGAATACTAAATATGATTAGATCCTTCTTAGACAATAGGACCATCCAGGTTGTCATTGATGGATGTACATCCGAGCAGCATAACATTAATGCAGGAGTATCTCAGGGGGCGATCCTTGGATCAATATTATTTCTGATGTTCATAAATTACCTCCCTGATAATATTTTGTCTGAGATGGGTATAATGCTGATGATTAATACTCTATAACATGCATGGGGAAAGAACGGGTGTACATACATCTAAGACAATGGCAGAATCTGTTAGAAAATGATCTCCATACCGTAGTGCAATGGGGCCGAAAATGGATGGTAATATTTAATGCTAGCTAGACTAATTTACTCTCCTTTAACAATTACAAGACGCATCTCCAACCGCTTATATCCATGATAAATAACACCCTACCTGAGAATTCTTCCTTAAAACTTCTTGGCCTAATATTTCCGGGCAATATGAACTGGAACAAACACATTGAGGATATTTCGAAGGCAGCTGCGAGGAAGGTGAGTTCCTTCTATCGAGCTAGAAGACTACTTACACCTAAGAGTATCCTGTACATTTACAAAGCCACCATTCGCCCATGCATGGAGTATTGTTACCACATCTGGGCTGGTGCATCTATCACAAGCCTCTCCCTCTTGGATAGAGTCCAAAAAAGAGTTTTCAATCTAATAGGTCCCACTTTGTCAATTAAGTTCCAACTTCTGTCCCATTGCCGCAATGTTGCATCTGTGTGCCAGTTTTACAAATATTTCAATGGAATGTGCTCTGATGAACTCTTTGCACTCGTGCCCCTTCGACGTACATATCACTGACAAACCCGCTTAGCAACAAAATCTCACCCCTTCACTGTTGAGGTCCATAAATGCCAGAAAGCTTTCTATTCTAATAGCTGCTTCCCTCAAGCAGCTAGACTTTGGAATTCTATTCCTGCAACCTGCTTCTCTAGCTGTACTGATATGCAGAATTTTAAATGTAATGTAAACCAACATCTTGTTAATCTTTCCTAGACATAGTCCCAAATAGTAACCTATTACGTTCAAGTGGCGATATCCCTTGTTAGGGATGGACGTAAGTAAAAAATAAAAAAATAAAAATTTTTAGCCGCTTACGGACAGAGCATCTAAAAGAAATCTGTGGATGCAACAGCAGTTCTTATTTCAAACTTAAGCGTAATAGATGACGAACAGAAATTCTTATAGATATTCGAAATTTAGGTTTCTTGGCATTTTAGCTAAGAAGTAAAGTGTAGTACCTGTTGTGATGCTACACTTCGTCTAATTTGTCTTCGATCGAGGAAGGAGAAGTCTTAGAATGCAGTATTTTTGTTCCAATTCAAAGTGCCACATTTTGAGGAGCTGGACTGTCCCTACATTTAAAACCGACCTTATGCTTAAATATTCTCTAATGGGGAGGCATACAGGGCCATAGTGATAAATATTTAAATTAAGAGTGACATATGTCATGCCTTTTTTATACTAATGAGTTATGCCTCGAAGATAAGGATTAATGCGATAGATTGGCATTGTTTGGATTATTCGTACCGCTGTTCTCAACCCCAGTGTTTTTCTCACAACGTTTCGACCGATAAAACTTCCGACATTCTTAATGTGTATCTAGTCGAATTTAGGAATCTGTACGGAATTTTGAATGGAAATTTTTATTTTTAATCCACTGAAGCTAGCATATTCTCTTATCGACAGATATTCTTAATATCGTCTGCACTGAAGATTTGAAAACCTTTAATCTCCAGTGTTATGTCACTTTGAGCTAAATTTTACTTATTACATTATCCGTTACTGGACAATTTTAGTATGGATTTTGGAACCTATTCTTGTTTTTAGATTAATATTAATATTAACACACACACACACACACACACATACATACACACATATCTGTGTGTGTGTGTGTGTGTGTGTGTGTGTGTGTGTGTGTGTGTGTGTGTGTGTGTGTGTGTGTGTGTTCTAATGAACTGGTTCTACTTGTACTCTCTGAACGTACATACCCGCTATAAACCCGTTGAGCAGCAAAATTCCCTCAGATGTCGGAAATTCTCTTACTCTAATGGTTTCTTTTTTCGGACTGCTAGACTTCAGAATCCCCTCCCGGTTTCCTGCTTCCATAGCCGTACTAATACATAGAAATTTAAGTGTAATTTGAACATACATTTAGCTGCTCAACTCCTGGTGTCATAGTGTCTCTGTAGATATGGTCCCAAATAGTAGCCCGTTACGTCCAAGTTGAAATATGCCTTGTTTGGGTGAACAAGAGTTAAACATGTGGTACAATAAGGAGTTTGCTAGTGAAATATAAACGGATCGAATTACATTAATTATGGAATAATTAATTCAATCTAATTTACTATTTAAAAATCATATGAAGTATACAAAAGTGAATAACTCCAGTGTCACATATAGCTAATTATTTTTCTGTTTTCCTCTTTCAAGTATCGATTTCATGGGCGCTTACAATATTGCGGTGAAATTTAGTATTCTAGACATATCGTATTAAAAAAATTGTGAAATAGCAGAATTGAGATTTCTAGCCGCTATTTATACCAATATTCATGAATACTTACATAATATTATTTTCTTTCTCTTCTTATTTACATTATATTTCATATTTTTCGCATAAAAATTCATATTCAGCTTCGAAATCTAGTGGACGAAGCCTTCTCCGCCATATTTTATCTTTCTCGCGGAAGAGACGTAGCGAGTCCATAATTGCAGGTGTTTAACTGAGCTACTGTTCATAGTCCTCCATCTCTGTATAACATTCGCAGAACTCGTCCAGCTACAACAACTGCTAACAATTTCACTTATTATCTATCTCTGTTTAAAAATAAGTGCAAATTTCACGAACAAAGTTTCTCTCCTAGAACTACTCCTCTGTGGGATACAATACCGCGGGGCTGCTTCTCATCCGACTAAAACATCGTCGTTTTCAATCTAATTTTCTTGTTGAGCTGTCCTCTTCAATAAATAAACGCTTCTCAAGTTCCACCATTACCGATCATCCCGGTGTTATCTTACCGGCCACCTGACACTCATTAATACTTATCCTCGAGTTACCTTCCGACCTTGATAACCCCATCAATAAAAATGATAATGATAATAAAATGTTGCTTCCCGGACAACACGCTCGCGCTTGATTATTGATTTTGTTTGTTGCAGATTTACAAACAACGTCTAATAATTTAGAAGAGTGACGATAGCTAAGTGGTTAACGATGCGAACTGACAATCTAGCTGTACCAAGTTTGAATCCAGTTCGTTCCACACAAACACATTAACCTAGGATGTTGGCAACCTTCATTTGGTCTCTCTTGTAAATACGTGATTTCTTTCTAGAAAGATTTCTACATAGATGTCCTCAAGTCCAACATAAACAAATTCCTGATGAACCGCCCCCTTAAGTAAGAAACTTTATCAAATCTCAACACTAACGTACTGTACACGCAATAACCCTTATCCCCGAGTGGCTTCCGGGCGATAAGTGGTGACCACCATGTAAAAAAAAGAAAGATATTCGGAAAACCAATGTCAACAATACAATATTTCGATTCATACGAAATAAATCAATCAATAGTGATTTGAAAACTGAAGCAGACGACATTTTCCGTTCGTAGAATAAAAGAATGTACTTCATTTGATCGGTTTTTGCCAGTTATCATACCCATTAAACATTGCCTATTATCATACCCATTAAACATTGCCTATTATCATACCCATTAAACAACTAGCAGTCTGTCGTCATAGTGACGAAAAATGTTGTGACTGTTTATTCGTACTAATATTTGAGAATATATCTTTTTTCTCTTTATATTCAATTTAACATTCAGATGTAAACATCACTGAGAGTGTCAGACACTTTGTTGCATTCTTTCTTTAAATTAATT
Source organism: Euprymna scolopes (assembly GCF_053919585.1). NCBI lineage: Eukaryota > Metazoa > Mollusca > Cephalopoda > Sepiida > Sepiolidae > Euprymna > Euprymna scolopes. Next base: position 30,380,624 of record NC_136483.1, on the reverse strand, counting down.
TCGTATTATCAGATTGCAACAATGGTCGCGGGAGACGTTCATTCCAAGCATTAGCACCTCTTTTCGGGAAAGGCGGGTTTATTGCCTATCGTCTAATCCATGACGGAGTTCCAATGAGCTCGAACAAGATTTTAGAGGACAAAACTGATTGTTATAGGTTCCTCTTACTATAAGTTGATTTTCTTAGTTCCGGTTCGACTCCTGCGCATAATTTGCATCTTTCGTTTTCATATATTGTTATCCGCACTTACGATTACTACACACAGAAACACAGCGCTTTTTGGTAGTTCGACTTCACCACAAATGCCAATGGTTAAGAGATGCCATTAACTTATCGTTTCTGTGAGGGGATGAGTTTCATAACTGTTGTCTGCAGAGCTCTTATCCATTAGTGTGTTGACGAAAACAATCAGGATATTTGGGGACAAAATTACATTTTAACGGTCACTTAAACTATCAATTAATTTTGAATGTTTTCGTTGTGTCAAGTGTGTGCGTACCATTTCGATTGTCTTCGTTTATCCAGTTTTACGTCACTATTAAAAACTAGCAGGACCCGTGGAAATTCCACGAACTGAGAAATATATTGAATCAACAAATATATTTTGACGAAGCTAATATAGTTTTTCGAGAGAAAAACCAATAACACGCAGCAAATATGAGTTTATTTGTATTTCATTGACATAAATGAGATAAATAAGTACTAATAAATACTCACAAAGTAATATTGTGCTACATAGTTCAATACAAATAATAAAATCACATTGTATTAAACAATCTTTCATTCACTCCTTCAGTTCAGCACCTCTTGTCTAATAATCTTTTTTTGATGTGTTTCTTTACAATATTCCCTTTTTTACATAACGTTTCGCTGGCATCTCCTATGAAGAACTGCTGCACATACAATTTTTTTTTTTTTTTTTTTTTACACAGTGATCAACACTTATCAAGGCCCGGAAGCCAGTCAAGGATAAGGGTTATTGCAAGTACATTACATTAGTGTGGAGATTTGATGAAGTGTTTACTTACGGGGGAGGTTCATTAGGAATTTGTTAACATTGGACTTGAAGACATCCAAGTTGTAGTCCGGTGGGAAGCAGGCAGACGGAACAGAGTTCCACAGGCGTGCAGTTCTAAGAAAGAAGCTTTGTTCATGGAATCCGCGTTTTGATTTAGGCACAGATATAGAGTGGGGGAAATTTTTCACAGTGGATTCAGCTAGACGGGTGTTTTTCGTGAAAGATTGGCGAGAGGGGACCAGAGATTGGAGTTCAGACGAGCGCCTGTAGACTAAAAATTGACAGAGTTATTGCGTAGAGAAATGTACACAGACAGACACACAGACAGATACACAGACACGTTCACTTTTATAGATATACTAGCATGGGTGCCCGGCGTTGCCCGGGTGTTTGGAGGTGTATGCTGAGCAAATAAAAAAAAAGGTCAATTGTAAATTACTATGAGTTCCTTTCTCATTCCATTACAATAATGATTATATATTATTATAATGATATCCGAAAACGAGGCTACATCAAAGGAGGGTCACTCCTATATATTTGTCCAGGGTTGTCAGATTTGCTATTTTAAAGCTAAATTTCACGAATTTTGCCTTTTGGAAGCAGTTTGGCCTTCAAAAATTGTATTTAGTCTTTTATAAATCGTTACGTACACACAACAGAAACAAGGTGAATATTATATAGATTATAATTACACAACTAATTTATTATGTACGTACCTGTAAGTTTTTTTTTAAGCTGTACACTAAAATTTACGCAAATTTAGCCATATTTGTGTTTTTATTAAATAAAATAAACTTTGATCGGTTAACGATTTTTAGTCTGTATTATCATGATGGGCGTGTGTTGAATTATGTCCCTTGACCGTTGACCTTAATGTACGCAGAAAGTGACAGACGAGACATTTTATAGTTCAAATTTGATTTTCTTGTTTAAAAATACTTCATAAATTTGTATAATTCTTTGATACGATAACGTGTATGTGCATAATAAAATTGCTGTGCTATTTTTGTTTATTTGCTTTTAATGAGGACTTTTTAATATCGAGGTAAAACTGGATAAGCGTCAAAATAACACCTTCCTTCTAATTTTATGTATGGATACAATCGTTTTTAAAAATTCTTTTTGCACAGTGCTGCAATGATGCCCTTCATTGTTATGAAACAATAATAATGTTTACATGTTATTAATAAACTAGCAGGACTCGTTAACCAGCGTTGCTCGGTTGAATCATCATAGATTCAGAACAGAATACTAGTACGAGGGGTGTGCAATAAGTAATGCCCTTCACCCACTTCCAGTTGTCTGATCTAGTTGGAATTTTGCATGTGCAATGATTTATATCTCTACGGGTTATGTGGCAAATTACAGCTCTGAACGAGTTGTGGTTTCTGTTTTACAGGTGTTTGAACTGAGTCAGGTGTGAAATGGAGCCTGTTGAATGTCGAGCAGTGGTCCGGTTTTTTTTTTTCCGCCAAATAGCCCAAGATGTCAAAATTAGTACAGGGTCTGTGGAAACTATCATTCATAACCATTTGCATATGCATAAGGTGTCTGCCAGATGAATTCCCAGGTTGCTCACACCATTCCAGAAGCGAGGACGCGTCGAGTGCTCGAGGATGAATTTGGAGATATGCCAAGAAGATGAGTCAAAGTTTTTCAAAAGACTGATTACACAGGATAAAACCTGGGTCCATCACTATGATCCAGAGACCAAAGCCCAGTCAATGCAGTGGAAGCACTTGGACTCACCACAAAGAAAACAAGGGTGCAGCCCTCCGCTGGCAAGGTCATGCTCACAGTATTGTGGGACCAGGACGGAGTAGTGATGACATATTTCCTGACAAAGGGTACCACAATTACAGGAGCCTATTATGCTTCACTTTTGAGGAAATTAAGGGAAGCTATCAAAATCAAGAGGCAGGGCAAGATCAGCAAAGGTACCCTCCTCCTGCAGGACAACGTTCCGGTCCACAACTCGCATGTCGCCAGATCAGAAGCACAGGCGTGTGGTTATGAAATCCTGCCACATCCTCCCTACTCTCCTGACCTTGCACCCTCTGACTTTTACCTCTTCGCAGCCATGAAGTTGTTTTTGAAAGGAATACGTTTCTCAGATGATGTGGCCTTGATTTCTGAAGTCACGTCGTGGTTGGACGACCAACCTGGGGTGTTCTACAAAAACGATCTCCAGAGTTGCATCAAACGATGGCAGAAATGCATAACTCTGAGTGCTTCCTATGTAGAGAAAGACTAATAACTGTGCCAAGTTTCGTTGCTCTACTGCTATAGGAAGTGGGCCAGAGGCATTACTTATTGCTCACCCCTCGTATTTACATGCTGTTTATAAATTAAATATTTATAGAATACTGCAATTAATATTTATAACTATACAAAAAAAAAACATTAATACAGAATCCAGAGGTGTGAACATGAGTTACTTGAGTTCTTCGATTTTCCCGGGCAACGTCTGTGTACGGATCTCCTTAGTCTAATTATATTATTATAAATCAAAAGTATTCTATTTATATTGGTATTTGTCCGATAATGTTTGTTTGCAAGTGAAAAAAAAAAGCAAAAAAAAAAAAAATGAATAAAATTTTGGGTCGATATCAATCTGATCTGAGGTATCGATCGTCGTTTTCAATAGTATTGATCTGATTCGATTTCTTTGATTTTAAAAGCGTACCTTTACCATTGTGGATAATATCAGTTGTTGATAATATTTTGTTTTTGTTAATGTTGCTTTTAGGTCACCCATATTTAAAAGACTTATCACCTTAAGTGTCCTTTCCTCTCTCTCTCACACACACGCGTGCACACACACACGCATACACACACATAAACACACACACATGCACACACACACACACATATATATATATATATATATATATATATATATATATATATATATAATTTTTATTTTTGAGAGCTATTACAATGACACTCGTTTTTTCTTCTACTAAACGACACGTCTACAAACACAAAACTATTAGTCCGACACAATTAAAACACAAGCTTGACTGAACACAGTTCTCAGCTTACCGCTCCAAGCCTATCTATGAGGGTCGTCTCAAAAGAAAAGCCTCCTATTTTTAACTCAAAACGTTGAAGAGCTACAAAGACTGAAATGGTACCATTAATACGATCGACATTTTGTGCTTCAGAATTTATTTTTCTACATAAGCACCACCATTCTCAATACACTTTTGCCAGGAACTCAATGATAAATCTCTATTTTTTACGCATATGGTTGCTTTTTTGCCGTCTCACGCCATCAATATCTGTAACAGAGGTGAAACTTTCAAATCATGATTATATGAGTTCAGTGATCATAACAATTCAATATGCGGTCTCCACTGATCAATTCGGATGGAATACAAAAAATAGGAGGCATTAATTTTTAAACGCCCCTAGTCAAAACAATCTTTTAGCTTAGAGTTCTCAAATCTATCAGCGATGCGTATTGGAAAAACAACTGGCTACCTTCATCCCTCATTTACAAAATATACATCTCAATATCTTTTGTAATAGACCACTTGAACATTCACTTGAAAATCATAGGCCAGTTTCATCTGGAGATTAAAAAAAATATTGCAAAAACGGCGCCATTATTTTATTTTTATAAAATCATTTACTCTCAGCATAGATTTCGTTTAAAGTAAAGAAATTAACTTCTGTGTTGTTACCCGCAGACGAATCATCTTCTTTCGTTTTGGGGTGGTTTCTCTTCTTAAATATTTCTCCCCTGTGTGTCGTTTGCATATATTACGACTGTGCACCCACTAAACATGCTGCCGTGTGCTTTTGTTTACAAAAAAAAAAAAAAAATGAAGAAAAGTGAAATATTAAAATTTTGTGTCGATGTCAATCGGATCTTATGTATCGATTTTATTTGTATTGATCTAATATGATTCTTTCTATCAGTTGTGGATAAGATTTCGCTTTTCGGTTATCTCTCTCTCTCTCTCTCTCTCTCCCTTTCCTTTCTCTCTCTCATATATATATATATATATATATATATACAAGTTAGAAAAGCATTTCATCCAGGGCATGAAAATTGTTAAACAGAATGTTTTTACTATAGGCTTTAAAAATAAAGGTACAAGATTCAATTTGAAATTTATTTATCTCCAAAGTGCACTTTTATAGATTTTACAAAGTAAGGTAATAAAAATGTAATACCTTACTTTATAAAATGTATAAAAGTGCAGTTTGAAGATAAATAAATATCAAATTGAATCTTGTACCTTTATTTTTAAAGCCTATAGTAAAAACAATTTGTTTAACAATTTTCATGGCTTGGATGAAATGTTTTTCTGACTTGTATCGTATCTTTTTAAGATTATATTTTATTTAACTTATTAATTTGGATTTTAAAAAATGAATGTGGTTTTGCGTGTATTTATAAAAACTCTCCTACTCTCTATTTCAATTTGGATTTCTCCTTACACCACAACTCATTTTTGCAACCTCTCTTTGTATTATTACAGGTCTGAATATTCTCTGTTTCAGTTTGTATTTCTCCTCACACTACAACTCTTTTTTTGCAACTCCCTCTTTATAATACATGTCTGAATAATGAGAAAATCTGGAATTTTTTTTAACAAAAACTTTAAAATAATTTTTTAGATTAAATTTTTTAAAACTTCTTTCAGAATAGAAAACCTTTACAATTTAATAAGGAACATATTTCATATAGGTTTCATTAAAAAGATTCAGTAGATAACGAGAAAAATAGAGATGAAAATTTCAAAAGGACTGTATAACTGGTTACGGTCAATAGTAGTCCTCGCCAACGGAAGTCTTTGTTATTGTTATTCTATTATTATTATTATTATTATTATTATTATTATTATTATTATTTAAAACATCTTGTGTCCTGCTCTTTCGCGCGAGGACTAATATATATCTGGAAACTTATTAAAGACACCTCATATATCTATAATATAAAGCTGAATGTGTGTGTGTGTGCGCGCGCGCGTGTGTGTGTGTGTGTGTGTGTGTGTGTGTGTGTGTGTGTGTGTGTGTGTGTGTGTGTGTGGTCACGAATAGGCTCCTATATGATTGACTATTTTAAAATACTGATTACATATAATGATAGAAGCTGTATCGAGACACAGGAATGGGTATGTTTTATCTGGAAGAACGGTGGTTCATTAAAATTGTGGGGTCTGCATTCGCGCCTGGCCCACAAAGTATGGAAATAAAAAATTTAAAAATGAAAAAAAAAACGTTTACAAGTGTTTTTGATATAGATGTACATAAGAATACTTTGATAAGTATGTTTTAACTTAAATAGGGATGGTATAATAAAATTGTGTAGTCTGCGTTCGCGGCTGGCCTCCATAAAATGGAAATAGGCACAATCTTTTATAAAGATTTTTCATATCTATCTGCGTAAGTATACTTTGATAATTATGTTTCAGTTTGAAGAAATATGGTATAATAAAATTATGGGGTGTTATGACCTCCATAGACTGGAAATGTCACAAAGTTTAACAAGTTTTTTTTTAATATAGATCCACAGAATATTGTGATAAGTGTTTCAGTGTGAACAGGTATAGTATAATAAATTATGGGGTTTATGTATTTTATTTTTACTTTCATCATATTTTGCTTTGGTTTTGATACCCCGAAATTCGAAGCTATCTCTTTACAACCCTTCCTTTTCATAACCTATCATAGTTTCATAAATCAGAGTCCATTTTGTGTAGGTTGTTTTTAAACCCAGTCAACGACGGGTACTTTTGCTAGTATATATATATATATATATATATATATATATATATGTGTGTGTGTGTGTGTGTGTGTGTGTGTGTGTGTGTGTGTGTGTGTGTGCCTTTAATATGTTTCCAGACATTTTTGTACAGGCATTTAAAATTGTCGTAGACTTTTGAAAATGCAGTGTTATTGCTATGCTATACAGCTTATGAGATGGCTGAGTAATTTTTATAATTTCAAGTTCAGATGAAGAGCTACAACAGGAAAAACTCATGCTCTCTTCCGATCAAAGTTATATGAACAAGACCATTGTCAGCACTTTCAAAATGAAAATCTGGACGGTTCAACGCTTGAGGGCACAGCTCAACAAAGTTTCCAATCACGGTTATGGTCTTTGGTGTGGTTTCAAATGAGGGCCACATCATGCCATCTCGCATATTCGAAGTCGGCTTGAACGTCAACACCAAAGTGTACCTGGATGTGCTGAAGAGTGTGGGGATCCCCTGGTGCAATGAGCTGATCACTTGCAGGCACTGGGCGTGGCAGCAGGACTTGGCGCCGGTCCATGTCCAAAGAGAATCAGGCTTGGCTTCAGAAGGAGGGCTAGAATTTTGTACTCTTCTTTCACTTCCCTCCTCCTCCCCGACCTTAATCCTCTGAACTAATTCGTTTTGTCATATGTCCAGAACATAACTAACATGACCTCACCCCCACAACACCAAAACCAGCCTGATCGCCGCCACCCGCCGAGTATTCGCCGAGCTCCCGCCGACATGTTCACATTCGCCGAGCTCCTGCCGGCATGCTCACATTTACGGACCCGTATCGAGGCAGTGATTGAGGCTGGAGGCGGCTACATTGAATAGATAGCAGCTCTACTACATAATCAAGTTACCTGAATTGATTGTTTTTCCATAAAATATTAAAATAAAGCTGTGATGCTGTTTTCTTGAAGGCGATAAATTTATCGTTCCACCCTGTGAAAAATAGGTTGTCTCTTTAAAGCTCGTCGTCTCTAAAAAAAATTCCCTTTAAGTAGATGGCAAAACTGATAATTGCCCCAGTATGTTTGTTTTGTAATAAAGTCGAATACATATCTGAGGATGGTAATTTTCCCAGAATATTATACAACACGGAAATTCCATCTGACTCTGCTGACGCAAGTAAGAATATAATCCATATATCTATAAAAGTGAAAGTGTCTGCCTGTCTGTGTGTCTGTCTATGTACATTTCCCTACACAATAACTCTGTCAATTTTTAGTCTACAAACTCGAAATTTGATATACAGGGTACTGAGATTTGGGAAAATCTTTGTAATCCGTTTTCGGACAGAAATTTGGCTATTAAGGAGTCAAAGTTCAACGATTTGACCTTTGAGAACTCTACCAAACTCCTCCGCTAATTTGGGTGTATAAACAATTGAAATTTTAGATATAGGTTCCTTGGACATGGATCTAACTTAATAATATGATTTGAGCCTAAAACAATAAATGTAAAGGGGTCATAATAGGGATCAAAGTTTTTAAAAAATTGACTTTTACCCAGACAATTTCTGGTCTAAACATTTGAAATTTTAAATAAAGTGTATTCAGAGATAGAGCAAGCTTTTTAATCGGTTTGAGTCGAAAATTTGAGCTACCAATATATAAATGTATGTATGTATGTTTGCATGTCTGCCTAAAACTTTCGACAGAGGCGAGGGATTTTTACAAGGTTAGTATCGTTTTGAAGCTTTACCCTTCACACAACAAATACCGAAAAATTGGCTAAAACCATTAATTTCTTCATCCTCGGTACTTTTCAACAGGGAGGGGTAGCTTTTTTCGCCGATATTTTCGAAAGTCATCCCCTCTTTTCGATTCTCTAGCCTTAATTTAAACCTACGTCACTTTCGGTTTAGCGGTGGTCGTGATAGCAAACGTTTTTCCCCGTTCTTTTCTTCCTTCGCGGTACGGGTTCGAGCCTGCCTTCCTAATACCACTTTTTTTTTTTGCTCAACATACACCGCCAAACACCCGGGCAACGCCGGGCTGAAATGATAGTGAATGCATAAAATAAAAAATATGCATATATACTGAATTAATAAGAGGTGAGTCTACATAGCTTGTTCCACCGTTATATGTGTTCTAGAGCTTCAGTCTGCGGCTACACCTCTGCATTGTATTACCTTCTGTAAATTTTATTTATAAACGCACTCGACAATACTTCGAGTAAACTACATCAACCTCTTATATAAATACATATATGTGTGTGTTTGTGTGTGTATTTATATATATATGTGTGTGTGCATAATTTTTTGCCATATCAACGCACATGCGCAGTAACTTTTCAATGCCAATGTTAAAAGTAATTTCGCATAATTTTACCGACATCATTTCAAGTGGAGAAAATAATGACAACCGAGGAAACCTTCAGAGCACTGCTGAAAACATCCCCTCTGTGTAAAGGTTTAGAGAGAAATGGCACTAGAGTTCACGTGTTGCGCGCGTTCGCTGCTTTTAGTAAAACGCACTGAAAAGCACGAAGCATCCATTAGACACGCGCTCATTCATTCATGAGCAGTTGCTATTATGTGCACTCCTCACCCAAACGAACCAGTGCGCGTGCACGCTATGTCCATGCCTGATACGAATGCATCTTAAACGAGCATACGTGCACATATCAGGCACATATCTTGCACGTACATTACACATATCTTGCACGTACATTACACATATCTTGCACGTATGTTCTACAAGTCGTATGTCGCACAGACTTTAAAACTTGCTCATGCTGAACGCTGACTTCGGCGTTATATAATTTCTACTTCTATAAATGCAGGTGTGTATGTTATGCATTATTAACTATTCGGACTAACCGTTATCATTTTGAGTGTTATTCGCACAACATTTTGGTTGATGTAACCTTCGACCTTCTTCTGGTGTATCTGGTCAAACTCAGGAATCTTTCTTTTTTTTTCTTCTTTCGAGATGATTCAAATAACCCGAATCATCAAATTTCATCTAAAAATTCCAAAACATAACATGTGCATATATTTATATATTATTTTATGTTTTATTTTTTAATCCTTTGAGATGAGTCTTCATACTTTGTGCATCCATTCTTTTTTGCGGAATGTTATCTTCATCTTCATAGTTGTTGTTTGATGACTTTCGGCCAACTCATCCTTTGGCCTTCTTCAGGTGGTTAACCGCGATAGGATAAGAATGTTGAGTCTTTTAACTGTATTCCCAGTCATTACTTCCTTACATAGTTTTTGTTGTTGTCTCACCACGTTTTTTGGCCAACTAATTCTTTGATCTGCTGTGGTTAGGATTGAAACCGCTATCTTAAGACAATGCTCATCTGGAACCGTAGCAACTTAACGCCTCTATCCACGGGGCGCATGGCACCGTGGATAGAGGCGTTGAATCTCTACGAGAATGAATGCGCAAAGTTTATATATTTGTATGTGCATGAATTGTTCTTAAACTAATTCACCGATCATTGTAAATCTTGTAACACAGCTGCTAGGTTAAAGAGTAGTAATGTGGGCTATATTTATTTTAATGTCTTTTATGAAAAGGTACAGTGGGCTATTGGGTTTATACACTCTTCATGCAGGTTCAATGTTCATTCTATCAATTATACACAAATTGTATTCTGGAGTTAATGTGACTATGTATAAATGATATGACGTTCCTGAATTTTGAGATGAGGATTGGTTATCCGTATAATTTGGATTCACCAGACTACTGTTCTCATCTTGAGTGTCATTTTCTCAACATTTCGGTCAATGTAACCTCCAACCTTCTTTGGGTGTATCTTGTCGAACTCGGGAATGTTTTTGTCGAACTCTAGAATTTGGACAGAATTTCGAAGTAAACCCTTTATTGACTTTACGTGAGTAACATGCTCTCGTTCCGTCAGCCATGACTGGATAAAGGTCCTTAGTAATTCGCAATTGTATTTTTCGATTGCCCACACTGGGAATTGAACCTTCAATCTTCAGGAGAATATCACTTTCATAATTGAATTTTCCAAGTACTCTAACTACTGCGCCACAGGTCCTTGATACACCTGAAGAAAGTCGGAGGTTACATCGACCGAAACGTTATGAAAATTACATGAAGATGAGAACAATAGTTCGATGAATCCAACTAATACTTTTTTCATCTTAATCAGTTGTAATAAAAGTTTGGATAATTTCATTTTAAATTGATTAATATGAAAATAATTCTTTTAATAGCACTTTTTAAAATATTTTTATGGATTTATAAATTCGTCTGGAGACTTTGTGGACAATAAATTTTAAACACAGCGAGTTTTTATTTTATGACACTAATAAAGGTATTTTGTAATTCAGGGATTTTTATAATCGGGAATAATAGTTTTACTGAAATAATTTTATTTTAAGGTAACTTATTTGAAATGTAGGTATTAAATAGAATCGCAATTAAAAATCTGAAATAACATTTCATTTAATATAGATTTATTGTTAATTTTCTCTAAGTAACAAAACTTGGTTTTGATTTATAAAGCGTGAAAGTGCATCAGTTGGTTTTATTTATCATTCTATCGTTCTGGTATTCGAGTAACGAAGAATAAGAAACCGAAGTTAGACGAGTGCGGCTTATCCAACAGAAAACGTGCCTCACATAGAAAACATACAGAGACGGGCGCACATTGTTTCGTATAGAAATGTAGAGTATTTAATATACACTCGTCAGATTATATGAAGTAACTAGCGGGGGTACCCAGCGTTGCCCAGGTGTTTGGAGGTGCGTGTGTAAGGGGGTGGGGGTAAAGTAAAGAATAAGCGAAGTAATAACCCTGTTTGAATATTAAAAAAAAACACGTTAAACTTCTTTAAAAAATCGAAAAAAAAACAGCGAACAAACGTAAAACTTCTTTAACAAAAAAAATAGGAAAAACAAAAAGCAAAAATAAGGGGAAACATGCTGAACGTATTCGGAAAAACAAAAACAAAAAAATACAGCGAAAAGCGAAAAAAATGGCATAAATAAACCTTCGATTCGCTTAAGTCCATGGTGTGTTTCATCTAATAGAAAGCAAAGAACGAAAAGGAACGTTAAAATTCCATTCCAGTTTTTTAAGCAACTACAAAACGAAATAAAGCGAAAAAAAATGGCATAAATAACCCTTCGATTCGGTTAAGTCCATGGCGCGTTTCACCAGGTATAACGAAAAGAACGAAAAGGGCCGTTAAAATTCCATACCAGTATTTTGCAGCAACTACAAAACGAAATAAAACGGAGATGATGTTTTATATATTTATTTTTAAAAAAAATGGAAAGAATCCTTTTTGTGTTTTTTTTAGAGTATAAATGTTGGGGAAAAATGGTAATTGAGCAACGTAAAAGTAAGCGTGGGATAAGAATTAATGTTTGTGAGAATGTTGCTATCGGTTAATTCCGTGATGCGTTTCACCCAATAGGAAGCACACAACGGAAAGGCACGGTGAAATTCCATTCCAGTTTTTTAAGCAACTACGAAGTACAGAAAACCGAAACCGGCGTTTGTTTGTAACTGTTCCTTGTTAACGGTCCCACAACGGTGTAAATGGGTGGCGGAGTATGGAGGAATTAATAAGAAAGAAAAGATTTTACTACTTCCATTGATTTTAACTGATTTTGCAGGGAGCTCTCGACAGAAAAAAAATAGGAATCTACGATTATCGATGAAGTGGAGAGGTAATATGCCTATAACACACCTGAGATATTGTGCTGCAGTTTGTGCATATTACATTTGCATGAAATGTCTTGATTTTAATCCTATTAAGGTCAAAATCATAGGGGGAAAGTGGGCTCATTTTATATATAGGGATTATTGTTACATAGAGTTATCATTGAAGTTATCACTAGGATTATCATAGAGGGGCACCAAATTGACGTTTGGTGTATAACATAGAAGGGGAGAACCATAATTGTATTTGTTGTCATAGAATGATTATTATTAGAATGAAAGGAGATTATGCGTGTCATAAAAGAAATCCGTGTGCGTATGATCGTCTAGTTTCATATGCGGTTGTGTGTGTGTTACATGCATTTTCTTCGACATACGTTACTTCATGTGTCGTCGATGTTGATCCATCGTGAATTCATCTTCTCTTGGAGGGAGACTGGTACCTGTTAGACGAAGATTTATCACTCCAAGACGATGAATTGGTTTTATAGTTTTTTATTTTCCTTCCAGATGTCGACACAGAATATGGAAGTGAATCTTGCTTGCTTTGAACACGTCAGCGTCCCCCATTCCAAGTGAAGGGGAGGGAACAGCTATTAAGCCGTCCGTCTTTTCAAAGTCCAAATCCAGTCTCCAGATCTAGCTAACCTGACCACGTCACTCATACGTAATCTGGTCAGCTGACCCTCGGTTCTGGTAAACGTGTCTACACTCCACGTTTACTCACCTCTCTCTCTCTCTCTCTCTCTCTCTCTCTCTCTCTCTCTCTCTCTCTCTCTCTCTCTCTCAATCCATTCAGTAACATTATAACAATGGTGTACCTGGATAACAGTGATAATAGATTTGAGTGTAAGATGGAAAAATTCTTCCGACTTCTTTTTAATTATGACAATTTTAAGAATAGCGAATAAATATTAAAATTTAGGGAAGCGAGCCAAACTAAATTTTTTTTTTTTTTAACATAGAGAATAATATCTGGTAGAAAATATTAACTGGAAAAGCAATTATAAGTGAATTTAATGAAGTAGCCCCAAGAGCGCTCGAACACTAAACATCGAGCCCAAAATCCACGCCTGTAAGCATTATATCAGGTCACTTCCCTTTTTATTATGAAAGTTTCATGTAGTTTTACAATAGCTTTAATGTAAATGTGTATGTCTTTATTTCGCATTGTACAGATCATATCTTTGCTGTGCGCATGCTCACTAAAATGCCCTCATCTGTTTGGGGAAAAAACCCGGAAGCAAATAATTGCATTATTACTTGTATTTCTCATCCAACACAGTTTCATAAAAAAACGTATCTTTGAGCGGCCATGATAGTCATCACTACACTCATCAATAAGAGATATCCATCGCATTTCACACAATACAATCATCATTTTTGCTTCCTTGCTTTTTTCTTTTTTCCTTGCAATTAAGCAGCAGTTCTTGTTTTGTTGAGGGTTTGGGGCTTTTTCACTCCGAACAAGGTACAGTGTCACTTAAAGTTAAAGCAAGGGGCTACTCTTTGGGGCAAAATTTGCCGGGATACTATGTAAGGAGTTCAGCAGCAAGATGCCTCTTCACTTTACACTTGAACTCAAGTCGGTGAAGTAGGACGGCTTAATAGCTCGAGGGTCAAAACAATTAAAAGAATATGCTGTTGTCATAGCCCTAATTATAGATAACTAGCAACCTCGTCAGGTGACGCATGTACATTTTTTTTAAGTTCCAATCCGCAATGAATTTATTAAAAATAACTATGTGGTTTACTATGAAATAGAAAGAAAAGGAGTAGAAGGAGAGAAGAAAAGAAGAGGAAAAAGAAAAAGAGACGCCCACTCTTTCTCTTTTTTTCTTTTTCTCTCTCTTTTCTCCTTTTCTCGTCTTCTTTTGATTTTTCATAGCTAACTACGTGATTTAAAAAAAAAGTGTTTGTGCAATTCGTTTTCTTCAGTCTTCATTGAGGATTTTAACTTTTAAAAGAATGGACTTGTGTCGCCTGACGATGGCTTTAGTTATTTAGTTATTTATAACTAATTGACTGAAGCATTGTCATGATCGTGTAGCGAAATTAGAAATTAAAAATGAGTATTTAGATATAAACAAAAGTACATATGTGTGTGTGTGTGTGTGTGTGTGTGTGTGTGTGTGTGTGTGTGTGTGTGTGTGTGTGTGTGTGTGTGTGATTAATGTGCATTTCTTGAAAGTGCGTGTACGTTTTGACAGGTCCTGTTTTAGCTCTAAATCATTCAGATCTCTAATTTTCACCTTGAGCACTTTCAATTACTACAGACTCCGTCTATCTATTTGTCTCGGTTTCATTTTTCGTTTTCTCGGCGTTTTAACAACTACTCTGACTTTTAGCATCCTCAAGAAGAGACGACCACTGCACTACGCAGCCTCCTTTTAAATATTTGAACAATACACACCCCTCCTTTATCTCTCTAAGTTTCTCTTTCAATTTCACTCTTATTCCTAGAGGCATACACATCTTTTACCCCCCACCTCCCCCTCTCTCTCTCTCTCTCTTTCTCTCTCTCTCTCTTTCTCTCTCTCTCTCTCTCTCTCTCTCTCTCTCTCTCTCTCAACACTTCACGACGCCTTGCATCATCGTCATCAGTAGCAGCCAGCCGTTATGACCCGCTCACGGAAGGGGCGGTGACGGAAGTAGCAACGTCAGCGTCACCGACGACGTCGACGAGGGAAAATAGTGATGTCGCCGTCGTTTGTCTACCTTGCTACGATGGCGGGGGCGGCGGATAGCTCACGTCGATGACGTTTCTATTCGTCTCGCCACAAGACGTTCAGGCGTTCTGCGTGTGAAAGAAGAGGGTATTGATAAAAGAGAGGAGGGAAGTAAGATGAAACTTCAACTGTATAAAAGAAATACAAAATTTTCAATAAAATATAAAACAAAAAAACAGATGAGAAATATTTTATATGCTTTTAGATCCACGAAGCGAACTAAAACAAAAAGAGAACCTGGATAAGTGACTCTCTCTCTCTCTCTCTCTCTCTCTCTCTCTCTCTCTCTCTCTCTCTCTTTCTCTCTCTCTCTCCACACACACGCACACACACACACACACACACACACACATACACACATACACATATATCTATAATATAAAGCTGAACGTCTGTGTGTGTGTCTGGTCACGAATAGGCTCCTATATGGTTGACTATTATAGAAAACTGATCACATATAATGATAGATGTATTGAGACAGAGGAATGGGTATGTTTGATCTGGCATAATGATGATTATGGGATCTTCGTACGCGCCTGGTTTACAAAGTATGGAAATAAAAAATGTAAAAATGAAAAAAAAAACGTTTACAAGGGTTTTTGATATAGATGTACATAATAATACTTTGATAAATATGTTTTAACTTAAATAGGAATGGTATAATAAAATTGTGGGGTCTGCGTTCGCGCTTGGCCTCCATAGAATGGAAATAGGCACAAACTTTAATAAAGACTTTTCATATCTATCTGCGTAAGTATACTTTGATAATTATGTTTCAGTTTGAAGAAATATAGTATAATAAAATTATGGGGTGTTCGTTCGTGCTTGACCTCTATAGAATGCAAATATGTCACAAAGTTTAACAAGTTTTTTTTAATATAGATCCACAGAATATTGTGATAAGTGTTTCAGTGTGAACAGGTATGGTATAATAAAATTATGGCGTTTATGTATTTTATTTTTACTTTCATCATATTTTGCTTTGGTTTTGATACCCCCAAATTCGAAGCTATCTCTTTACAACCCTTCCTTTTCATAACCTATCATACTTTCATAAATCAGAGTCCATTTTGTGTAGGCTGTTTTTAAACCCAGTCAATGACGGGTACCTTTGTTAGTATATATATATATATATATATATATATATATATATATATATATATATATATATATATATACTAGCATGGGTGCCCGGCGTTGCCTGGGTGTTTGGAGGTGTATGCTCAGCAAAAAAAAGGGTCAATTTTTTAAATTTGACCTTTATTATTACCCTTAAAATTTATTATTTTGGGCTTAAGTCAAGTTATTAAGTTAGATCCATGTCCAATGAACCTATATCTAAAATTTTAAGTGTGTAGACCTAAAATTGTCGGAGGAGTTTGGTAGAGTTCTCAAAAGTCAACTCGTTGAACTTTGACTCCTTAACAGCAAAATTTCTGGCCGAAAACCAATCACATAGATTTTTCCAAATCTCAGGACTCTGTATATCAAGGTTAGAGTCTGTAGACTAAAAATTGACAGAGTTATTGCGTAGGAAAATGTACACATACACACAGACACACACACATACACACAGACACGCTCACTTTTATAAATATACTAGCATGAGCGCCCAGCGTTTCCCGGGTGTTGTGATGTGTATGTTGAGCAAAAAAAAAAAAAAGTGGTAGTAGGAAGGCAGGCTCGAACCCGTACCGCAAAGGAGGAAAAGAACGGGGTAAAACCCAACGTGTATGCTGTTACGACCACCGCCAAACCGGAAGCGACATTTTTTTAAATTAAGGCGAGACAATCTAAAGGAGAGGATAACTTTAAAAAATATCGGCGAAAAACGTCACCCCCCCCACCCACCTCCCTGTAGAAAAGTGCCTAATTCAAGGGGAATATATTAATGTTTTTAGCCAATTTTTCGATATTTGTCGTATGAAAGGTCGAACTTTAAAACGACACTGATCTTGGAAAAATCCGTCGCCTCTATTGAAAGTTTAAGGCAGACATGCAAACAGACATACATACATACATTTATATATTGGTAACTAAAAATTTTCTACCAAAGTGATGAAAAAGCTTGCCCGATCTCTGAATATTCTTTATGTAAAATTTCAAATATTTAGATCAGAAATTGTCTGAGTAATTTGAAGAGACCGCAGAGGTCAATTTTTTAAACTTTGACCCCTATTATGACCCCTTAAAATTTATTATTTTGGGCTCAAGTCAAGTTATTAAGTTAGATCCATGTCCAAGGAACCTATATCTAAAATTTCAATGCGTAGACTCAAAATTGTCGGAGGAGTTTGGTAGAGTTCTCAAAGGTCAAATCGTTGAACTTTGACCCCTTAACAGCAAAATTTCTGACCAAAAACCGATCACATTGATTTTCACAAATCTCAGTAATCTGTATATCAAATTTCGAGGCTGTAGACTAAAAATTGACAGAGTTATTGCGTAGGGAAATGTACACAGACACACACATACACAGATACACAGACACACAGACACTTTCACACATATATATATATATATATATATATATATATACATATATATATATAGATAGATAGATAGATAGATAGATATTAGTGAAATTGTCTGTCTGTCTGTCTGTCTGTGTACATTTCCCTACTAATTTACTCTGTCAATTTTCAATCTACAGGCTTGAGATTTGACATAAAAGGGTATTGAGATTTGAGAAAATCTTTTTAATCGAGATTCAGCCAGAAATTTGTCTGTTAAGTGGTCAACGTTCAACGATTTGACCTTTGTAGACTCTAGCAAATTCCTCCGTCAATTTTGGGTCTAAACATTTGAAATATTAAATGTAGGTTCCTTGGACATGGGTCAAGCTTTTTACCTTGATTTGAGCCCAAACCAATAAATGTTAAGAGGTTAAAATTGAGATCAAAGTTTAAAAAAAAAATTGAGTTCTTAGTCAATTTTTGGTCTAAACATTTGAAATTTTACATAAAGTGTATTCAGACATAGGGCAAGCTTTTTAATCGTTTTTGAGCCAAAATTTGGCTGCCAAAGGGGTTAAAGTTCAAAAGATATGACTTTTACGGTATCAAGCAAACTATTTAGCATATTTTAGGTCTAAACTTTTGAAATTTTGCATAAAGGATATTTAGACATGCAGCAAGATTTGAATTGGGCTAAAATTTAGATGCCAAGAGGTCAAAGTTGAAAAAGTTGACCTTTGCAGACTCTATCAAACTCCTCCGCCAATTTTGGATGTAAACACTTGAAATTGTAGGTGTAGGTTACCTGGACATAAGCCAAACTTTTTAATAAGTATATAAATATGTACATAAAGTTATGAACAGTACATAGGGTCCGAGCTAAGCCGGGCTTAACTGCTAGTATATATATATATATATATATATATATATATATATATATATATATATATATATATATATATATATATATATTGTGTGTGTGTGTGTGTGTGTGTGTGTGTGTATTATTCTTTATGTAAGTACAGTCATATCTTGCTACGATGTGCGGGCCGTTTTGATTGAGCACTATCAACGATCTTTGCTTAAATTCAATTATTCTTAAGTTTCTTTCTACCTGGAATATTATATATATATATATATATATATATATATATATATATATATATATATATATATAAACATACATAGAGAGAGAGAGAGAGAGCGGCAGAGGCAGAGACAGACAGACAGAGAAAAGAAGAAGAACAAGAAGAAGAAGAAGAAGAAGAAGAAGAAGAAGAAGAAGAAGAAGAAGAAGAAGAAAAGTTCAATTTTGAAAATCAAAATATAAACAATTAAGAATTTATTGTTTGACACAAGTAATATATAGAGGGGAGTTATGTAATGTAGTTATAATGAGTTTATATTTTGATTTTCAGAATTTAACTTTAACCACTAAACTTATATATATATACATATATATATATATATATATATATATATATATATATATATATATATATATATATATATATATATATATAAATTCTCAATTATGAGACAATCCTATTAGGAAAAAAAAACAACCGATTAAGAAGAGCAAAAATTATATTAAGTTAAAAGGATAATTTATTTATTACATTATCAAGCTAATAAGACTTACAGAAGGGGGAAAAGAAGAGAAGCCTCGTTAGACCATACCATTTCGAAGCTAAATGCTTCTCATCATAAAGGAAAAAACGCTAGCATTATAAAAATATAAGGGTAAAAACAAAACACCGACTCTATAAACATTCAAATTAGAAATGGAAACAAATGTGGGGGGATGATATGTTGGCTACAAAAGAGAGGAAAGCAAGAAAGAAACTATAAAAAAATAAAGAAAGAAATATATTTTTAAATCTGTTTGATTTTTTTTCGAATATTTTTACGTACAATTAAGAAAAATATAATTTTAGAAAATTTAAACAATTAATATTTTTTTAATTTAAAGTAAATTTTTAAAACCCCTTAGAGAAAATATAATAGGCTATAGAATATACGCAAAATATGACAAATTAAGTAAAGTTAAAATAAGATAAGCGTAAGAATAAGAAAAAGAAAAATACGAAAGTTTATACGTACAACAACTGAAATTCTTGTAGGATAATCCAACGAGAAAGCGGTGTACTCCAAAATAAGATATAACGAAATGAAATGAAAGTTAATATCCAGTAGAATCGCATTTAGAATAGTCCAGAAAGTAATTTTAATAGTGTGTAAATGATCTTCTACAAAGAAGTAGTCCAAAGAAGTTATCCGATTCAGGGTTCTTGAATAAAGGAATTCTCACGAAGAAGTCGTGTATCTTCACCCCTTGTGCATAAAATGTAATTTCATATATATATTTTTCCCCATTTCTGATCTGAATGTTTTTAAAGTCATAGTTGTCTTTTTATTCTTATGCACACACACACACACACACACACACACACACACATATATATATATATATATATATATATATATATATATATATATATATATATATATATATATATACATGCCCCTCCCCATTTAGGAGTACCAAATTGGTCCAAGGGGAAAATTATTCCCAACTCGCATTTAGGTAAAAATGCACTTTCGTATAAATAATTGAATTTGTTCAAAGAGTATCGCTAACAAAAACAAATAAACACACACACACACACACACACACACACACACACATATATATATATATATATATATATATATATATATATAAACGAAGAATCAGCGTCTATATTTACAAGTATCAGATCTTTTTACTGTAAATTTGTATTAATGCTTTGTAGTACTATTAGGTACCGGAGAGTTTGCCTTCACAACTAAAACTAAAATCCAAGACGGCGTTTAATGCTCAGATTTCCAAAATATGTTTTTGTGCTCTAAAGATAATAGAAAGAAAAAATAAGAAAAAAAAACTGGCCAGGTTAAAGAAGGAAGAATCATGACGCTAAAATCTGAACAACTTAGACGCCAAAAAGTCTGCTTCTCAAAGAGAAAAACGGTTCCATCCGAACAAATTACGTCATACAAATTGTTATTTTTTATTTTTATTTTTTTTTTACATAAACGTCACCACTTATCAAGGCCGATAGGCCACTCAAGGATAAGGGTTAAAGAGTGTAGAGTAGTCAAAAGGACAATATAGTAATCGATAGTAATGGAAGTTCAGTAAATTTGTTAACTTAAGTGGAACGGCTCATTAGAAATTTGTTCACGTTGGACTTGAAGACAACCATATTATAGAAAGCTGGAAAGCAGGAAAACGGAAGACAATTCCACAGGCGTGCAGTTCTAAGAAAGAAGCTTTGATCATGGAATCTATGTTTAGGTTTAGGTACAGATAAAGAGTGGGGAAAATTATTGATAATGTTTTCAGCTAGTCTAGTGTTTCTTGTGAAAGTTTGGCGAGGGAGGACCATAGATTGAAGCTCAGTTGAACACTTTCCATGAAAATAACGATACATCAGAGACAAACTCGCAACATCTCTTCTGTGAGACAGAGGTTGCAGCGAAGAGAAAAGGACATCTCCCACCAGGCCACGAAGTCTATTTTGAACCCTATCAAGGCAGGACAAGTCTTTTCTAGCAGCTCCTGCCCATATGTGGCAACAGTACTCCATCCTTGGACGTATCTGGCTCTTATATAGATAGAGAATTGCATCAGCAGTGAGATATCTACTGGATCCATAGAAGGATCTGACCATTTTTCCAGCGGCCTTGGCAACAGATTTGATGTACGTATTCCATTTAAGATCAGGAGTAAAGGTCAAACCCAGAAGCCTGTCAAAACTTGAGACCTCCCCAAGACGAGAGCCATTCATTTCAATTGATGCCAGATGGGGATCAGAACGTTGATGATGTAAAGATAGAAACTTGGTTTTAGATACATTAAAAGTAACCAGCCACTCCTTTCCTCATTGTACAACGTGATCAAGATCAGAGGAGAGAGAATCGGAGAGAACTTGGTCGTTTACTGTCTTAAATGTGCTACCATAGATGGTAGTGTCATCAGCAAAAATGTCTACAAATGATGTAAGGATGTGATTTGGAAGATCATTAATGTAGATCAGGAAAAGAGTTGGGCCATGATGGGCCCCTGAGGGACTCCAGCATTTATACTGTGAGCTTCTGATTTTCGCCCATCAGCTACTACTCTTATGAACCTATCAGAGAGAAATGATTTAATAATTGAGAAGACATTTCCAGCAATACCATAGCTGGAGATCTTATGAAGTAAACCTTTATGCCATACCCTATCAAAAGCCTTTGATATGTCAAGAGAAATTGCCCTAGAAAGGTAGCCTCTGTCGAGAGATTCGCTAATCCTATGAGTTATTGCTCATTTTCTCATTAAAATCTAATACTTGTGCATAGAATCCCAAATAACGAATCACGAATAACACTATTTACGTTGCACGGAATAAGCAAGAATACAGGCCGTCAATTCTCATATATTAGAATTTGAGGAAAAGGTCTTCAGTTTTTCTTCTCCATTTTTTGTAAACAAGGTTTTGTCTTTTGGTCTTTGTCTTTTATCTACTTTATCTCTGTCATCACCTTAGCTGTACATTGTTTATGTTTGAAGCTTAAGATTACTTCCAGTTAAATCGCCAAAGAGTCCTACTCATCACATAAACCTGATTTTCACCAAGAGAAATATAGTCGAACTTTCGCCTTGCAATCAAATTTCATAGGCCAATTCCAATGTGTACGATAATCTATGTATATAAAAGCCAAACGTCTGTGTGTATGTATGTATGTTTGTTTGTAACGCTAAAACTTTTGAAAGACGGAACCAAACTTGACAAATTTGGTATCATATCGAAGCCCCATCACCCGGATGACAAATATCGAAATTTCACGTCAAACGGACCACTAGAAGTTGGTCAACTGATCAGTTATCTTCGAGGGGGGCCCCAAAAAACCTGTCATTATCTATATATATAAAAGACAAATATTTGTTTGTAACGCTAAAACTTGAGATGAAAGATTCCTCTCCCCTAAGAATAAAACATATGTTCAATATCTGCTTTTATTTTTTCATTGTTTATACGGTCCCGAGCAACGCCGGGTAGCCCTGCTAGTCTATATATATAAAGGCGAAACGTCTGTGTGTTTGTATGTTTGTATGTAACGCTAAAACTTTTGACAGACACAACCAAAGTTGACAAATTTGGTATCAGATTGGACGTTGATAACCCGGATGACAAATATCGAAATTTCACGTCAAACGAACCATTAGAAGGGGGTCAACGTATCAGTTATCTTCAAGGGGGGCCCAAAAAAACCTGTCATTGTAATAGTTTTTATTACGTAATTCTTGAATGATCCAATGTAATTCATACGTAAAAAAAAAACGCTTAGTCATGTCACGTGACGTGACGTCAACATCCAGTAATGGCGAACAAATGTAAATAACAACTTCCTTCACCGATAGATTTGAAATTTCTCTTCTCCTTCGTTATATATATTGTTAAACATTATGACAATGTTTCCATCGTGATTAACTGGTTAAAAATAGTATTTATACAAGAGTTTTAACGAAAAATGTCAGGAAAAAATGTACAGGAATAAAAAAATTCAGCTTTCAAAATATTAGACGATAAGAAAAATATCATAATATTTATGTTATAAAATAATTAGCCATTTTCTATATTACCACGTGACCTCATACCTCTTAAACTGGAAGGGGGGACGAGTAGAGACCGCTTCAAAACCAACACCGTCTCTCTCTCTCACACACTTTCTCTTCTCTCTCTCTCTCTCACTTTCTCTATCACCCTCTTTCTATTTTTCTATTCGTTTAAAAACGCTTAGTCATGTCACGTGGCGTGACGTCAACGTCCACTAATGGCGAACAATTGTACAATGTCTTTTATTTCAATATTCGATATATATTCGGAAAGAGATCAATATTACATATATATAATATTTCAATTTAATAAAAGAAAAAGTCGATAAAATTGACACATAAACAGTAAAAATAACATACAATAATAAAGTTATTAATAAATGTAAGTTATTAATTAAGAACCGATTTATCGCATTCGATACGATAATCTCTAACCGCCTTGCCAAACACAAGGAACTAACTTTACTATACACCGCTTTTGGTTACTATGGGAACAGTTAATTTTTGTGCTGATTCGATTTTTTATTAATAAACAAATTTTATTATTCTAAAAGAAACTAACTTCACTATACACCGCTTTTGGTTACTATGGGAACAGTTAATTTTTGTGCTGATTCGATTTTTCATTAATAAACAAATTTTATTATTCTAAAAGGAACTAACTTCACTATACACCGCTTTTGGTTACTATGGGAACAGTTAATTTTTGTGCTGATTCGATTTTTCATTAATAAACAAATTTTATTATTCTAAAAAAAATACAGGACCCTTTAAAAGTAAAACAATATTTGTTTAATAGTAATTATTCTCTCTCTCTCTCTCTCTTCTCTCTCTCTCTTCTCTCTCTCTCTCTCACACACTTTCTCTATCACCCTCTTTAAAACCAGTCGGTGTGTTTTTGATTTTACGTATGTATTTTTATATTTTTATCTCAGTAATTTTTATTATATTTATATATTTTAGATATTGACTGCTTTCTTTTTATTTATAGAACTTAATAAAATTTATTTATTTATTTCATATGCTAATATTTTTCGGATTATACAATACACTTTATTGCAAATACTTCTGGCAACAGTTATTTATTTAACTTATATGCTAATACTTTTTGAGTAAAATTTTTTTTTTCCATGTTTACAGAATTTTTTCTTTTTTTACATTTTTTTTAAATTTTTAATAGCATTTTCTTTTTCTTTTTTTCATGGGAAATTATTTTTCTATTCATTTTACGAAAATGCTATTAAAAAATAAAAATTCGATAAATTCTGGCAACAGTTATTTATTTAACTCAATGCTACTATTTTTTTGTAAAAATATTTTGTTTCCATGTTTTCGAAATTTTTTTTTTAACTTTTTTATATACTTTTTATTAGCATTTTCTTTTTATATGACAACGTTAATGTTCATGAATATTTAAATAAAATACATTACTGCACATTTATTAATATTATCTCTCTTTTAATCACTTTTATCGACTATCAGCAAAATAACCGGGGTCTAAAAGTTGGGAAATTATTTTTCTATTCATTTAAAGAATATGCTATTAAAAAAGAAAATGTCGATAAAAGTTAGACATAAACAGTAAAAAAAAAGAAGATATTATTATTAAATGTGTAGTAATGTCTTATTTCATATACATAATATTTCAATTTAATAAAAGAAAAAGTCGATAAAATTGACACATAAACAGTAAAAATAACATACAGTAATAAAGTTATTAATAAATGTAAGTTATTAAGAACCGATTTATCGCATTCGATACAATAATCTCTAACCACCTTTCACAACACAAAGAACTAACTTGCCTATACACCGCTTTTGGTCACTATGCGAACAGTTAATTTTTGTGCTGATTCGATTTTTTATTAATAAACAAATTTTATTATTCTAAAAAAAATACAGGACACTTTAAAAGTAAAACAATATTTGTTTAATAGTAATTATTAAAGAACAAGTTAAAATTTGACTTTTTTGGCCTTTTTAAATCTAAAACATGTGGTTTTGTCTTTGAATTTGGCCTTTTATGCTGAAAGATTTGGCTTCAAACATTTATTGTAGCCTACAATATACTGGATTTTTATAATACAGCATTATAACAATATAATCACATATTTATTAATTTTTGTGATTCGAGGATTAATCCAATAACATCTATTTTGGGAGATTAATCAATGTAGTTATTTATGTTATCAGTGGTGGGGCGTGGGCGTCAAAACATGCTCGTGTTTGCGCGTATAGGAATGCCCACCAGGCCCACCCCACGCCCCACCACTTATAACATAAAGAAGTACATGGATTAATATCCCGAAAACTACCTTTTTGTGACAAATTGCAATGGGATATTCGTTTTCAGCATACTCCAAATTATTACTATTAAACAAATATTGTTTTACTTTTAAAATTTCCTATATTACTTAAAATAATATAAAAATGTGTTTATTATTAAAAATAATTATTAATATTTAAAATAATATGTTTTCATTAATAACAATAAATATTAATATTTAATATAAAATAAAATGTGTTTATTAATGAATATAAATATTACTATTTAAAATTATAAAATGGGTTTATTATTAACAATAAATATTAATATTTAAAATAATAAAATGTGTTTATCACTAAAATTATATATTAATATTTATAATAATAAAATGTGTTTATTATTAAAAATAAATATTAATATTTAAAATAAAATCACATGTGTTTATTATTAAAAATTAATATTAATATTTAATATAAAATAAGTGTTTATTATTTAAAAAAAATATTAACATTTAAAATAATAAAAGGTGTTTATTATTAAAAATAAATATTAATATTAAAAATAAAATAAAATGTGTTTATTATTAAAAATAAATAATAATATTTAAAATAATAAAATGTGTTCATTATTAAAAATAAATATTAATATTAAAATAAAAATGTGTTTATTATTAAAAATACATATTAATATTCAAATAAAAATGTGTTTATTATTAAAAATAAATATTAATATTTAAAGTAGAATAAAATGTGTTTATTATTATAAATAAATATTAACATTTAAAATAAAATGTGTTTATTATTAAAAATAAATATTAATATTTAAAATAATAAAATGTGTTTATTATTAAAAATAAATATTAATATTAAAATAAAATGTGTTTATTATTAAAAATAAATATTAATATTTAAAATAATAAAATGTGTTTATTATTAAAACGGGCACACTTAAAAAGAAAAGAACCCCCTCCCTAATGCAGGAGAGAGAATGCTCCCTGCTTGATCCCCTTCTTTGGTTGGATGACTGCCCCCTCCCTATAGCGAGGGGTAAAAAAAAACAAATCACCCCTTCAGCCCTTCCCTAATCTGCGTAGCACGGCTCCCTCTTACAGGGAGGGAAGGTCAACAGGTGGAGGAAAAATAGTCAACGCAGGTCATACCGCCTGACCAGCTAAAATCGCCTTTTTATATAAGGCAGACAGTCAGACTATTTGCCTTGAGGGCGGGCTAAGCCCTCCTACCCCCCCCCCAAAGCTGAGAGCTGGGGAAACTTCTCTCAGAAGGGGTATGGGAGAACAGGGAGACCTTCCCTCTTTCAACTAAGAGATAGATATCCTTTTGTATGGTTGATTGACCCCCCCCCCTGTCGGTTCCGCTTACTCCATTCGGAAAGAGATCAACCTTACACAAAAAAAAAAATATGGGGAGAGGGAAGCCTTCCCGGGCCCCCTTTCTGGGAGGAGAAGTTCCCCGGCTTCTACCTTTTTGGGAGTGCTCAGCCCGCCCTCCAGTCAACCAAATAAAAAAAAAATTACCCATCCCACCTTTGTGGGAAGAGTGCTCAGTAAGTTATTAAGAACCGATTTATCGCATTCGATACAATAATCTCTAACCACCTTTCACAACACAAAGAACTAACTTGCCTATACACCGCTTTTGGTTACTATGGGAACAGTTAATTTTTGTGCTGATTCGATTTTTTATTAATAAACAAATTTTATTATTCTAAAAAAAATACAGGACACTTTAAAAGTAAAACAATATTTGTTTAATAGTAATTATTAAAGAACAAGTTAAAATTTGACTTTTTTGGCCTTTTTAAATCTAAAACATGTGGTTTTGTCTTTGAATTTGGCCTTTTATGCTGAAAGATTTGGCTTCAAACATTTATTGTAGCCTACAATATACTGGATTTTTATAATACAGCATTATAACAATATAATCACATATTTATTAATTTTTGTGATTCGAGGATTAATCCAATAAAATCTATTTTGGGAGATTAATCAATGTAGTTATTTATGTTATCAGTGGTGGGGCGTGGGCGTCAAAACATGCTCGTGTTTGCGCGTATAGGAATGCCCACCAGGCCCACCCCACGCTCCACCACTTATAACATAAAGAAGTACATGGATTAATATCCCGAAAACTACCTTTTTGGGACAAATTGCAATGGGATATTCGTTTTCAGCATACTCCAAATTATTACTATTAATCAAATATTGTTTTACTTTTAAAATTTCCTATATTGCTTAAAATAATATAAAATGTGTTTATTATTAAAAATAAATATTAATATTTAAAATAATAAAATGTGTTTATTATTAAAAATAAATATTAATATTTATTTAAAATAATAAAATGTGTTTATTATTAAAAATAAATATTAATATTTATTTAAATAATAAAATGTGTTTATTATTAAAAATAAATATTAACATTTACAATAATAAAATGAGTTATTATTAAAAATAATTATTAATATTTAAAATAATATGTGTTCATTAATAACAATAAATATTAATATTTAATATAAAATAAAATGTGTTTATTAATGAATATAAATATTACTATTTAAAATTATAAAATGTGTTTATTATTAACAATAAATATTAATATTTAAAATAATAAAATATGTTTATTAATAAAAATATATATTAATATTTAAAATAATAAAATGTGTTTATTATTGAAAATAAATATTAATATTTAAAATAAAATAACATGTGTTTATTATTAAAAATTAATATTAATATTTAATATAAAATAAGTGTTTATTATTAAAAATAAATATTAACATTTAAAATAATAAAAGGTGTTTATTATTAAAAATAAGTATTAATATTAAAAATAAAATAAAATGTGTTTATTATTAAAAATAAATAATAATATTTAAAATAATAAAATGTGTTCATTATTAAAAATAAATATTAATATTAAAATAAAAATGTGTTTATTATTAAAAATACATATTAATATTCAAATAAAAATGTGTTTATTATTAAAAATAAATATTAATATTTAAAGTAGAATAAAATGTGTTTATTATTATAAATAAATATTAACATTTAAAATAAAATGTGTTTATTATTAAAAATAAATATTAATATTAAAATAAAATGTGTTTATTATTAAAAATAAATATTAATATTTAAAATGATAAAATCTGTTTATTATTAAAACGGGCACACTTAAAAAGAAAAGAACCCCCTCCCTAATGCAGGAGAGAGAATGCTCCCTGCTTGATCCCCTTCTTTGGTTGGATGACTGCCACCTCCCTATAGTGAGGGGTAAAAAAAAACAAATCACCCCTTCAGCCCTTCCCTAATCTGCGTAGCACGGCTCCCTCTTACAGGGAGGGAAGGTCAACAGGTGGAGGAAAAATAGTCAACGCAGGTCATACCGCCTGACCAGCTAAAATCGCCTTTTTATATAAGGCAGACAGTCAGACTATTTGCCTTGAGGGCGGGCTAAGCCCTCCTACCCCCCCTCCCTAAAGCTGAGAGCTGGGGAAACTTCTCTCAGAAGGGGTATGAGAGGACAGGGAGACCTTCCCTCTTTCAACTAAGAGATAGATATCCTTTTGTATGTTTGATTGACCCCCCCCCCTGTCGGTTCCGCTTACTCCATTCGGGAAGAGATCAACCTTACACAAAAAAAAAAAATATGGGGAGAGGGAAGCCTTCCAGGGCCCCCTTTCTGGGAGGAGAAGTTCCCCGGCTCCTACCTTTTTGGGAGTGCTCAGCCCGCCCTCCAGTCAACCAAATAAAAAAAAAAATTACCCATCCCACCTTTGTGGGAAGAGTGCTCAGCAAACCTTCTGAGCCACCATAAAAAAAGTTTCCTTCCCCCAGATGGGAAGGGAACGAGAAAGGAAAATTCTTAAAAATACATGGTCCACACACGGTCTAACTCCTGGGGATCTAAAATAAACTTCTCATATACACCGACACACACAGACAGTCTGATTGATTCTTTGTTCAACAGATTATAAGATTAAAACACTTAGCCAACATTAACAATTCTGACTTATCATTCAGACATGATTACGAAACTTTTCCCACAAGGAAAAGAATGCGAAATGCGCCATGGAAAAAACCCTTTGTGTTACATACATGTTGGAGAGAGTCTTAAAAATAACTGTACAACGCAGGGTATACCACCCGCCTCCTTCAGATTGGATTGGACAAAAATGAAATTAAAAGGAAACGAAATTAGAAACAGTCAGTCCTTTCTTATGCATCAAACAATTACATTTTCTGATATTCATTCAAACTAATTACTGAAAATCAATTATATATTTTCTTTACTAAAATATTACTGTTCTTGATTTCACCAAGTGGTGTGGATCTGTTTTTTACATTAACAATGTGCACAATATTTGAAGAATAAAGATATTTTTGTTTTTGTGTTTTAGGTGGTGAAGGTGATCTTGGGAGTGGTCTTTTTTTTCACAAAAAAGGTACTTTTTACGAATGTGTATCCAAGAAAATTTCAGTATTTTCTCAGAAATTAAGGTTTTCATTGACCACTCTCAATACTATCAGAAATGAACAAAGTTAATTAAACAGTCTACACAATACAAACTAACTGTTTTGTTGGCTTTTTATTCTAACTCCAAACTAACCCATAACTAATTTTTTCTTTTATTTTGCAAATTTGATTTCCTTTAGTTTATATTGTGTAGCTGAATCAGAAATTGATTTAACTTTTGTCATTTGTAGTTAACATGCTATCAGCGCAATTACTACAGTGTAATCACACATGATATACCAAAATAAAAACACTTCAGATAAAGTCTTAAATAGAATTCAGTTCCTTACATGACATCTGATGAAGTCAGTACAAACGTTACAAACTAATACTTGAAAAACAATTTGACATTTACTGTACTACAATATCACATTTGTATAGAAGTAGAAATCTGGATACCTATTCTGATACCTAATAAAAGAAAGGACACTCTTTGGGGCGGATTTTGATGATAACAAGTCACTAATTAGAAATTATAATAAACATTCAAATAATTTAAGAATTTTACCAAAATAAAATTACATGGTAATCACCCAATTTCTGCCACAAAATTTTGATTGGCAAAACTCATAAGCATAAAATATATATTTTCTAATTTCATCTTTTTTTTTACATAATCTGGTTTGATGTTTTCCTAAATATTCAAATCACTATATTTTGCTGCTTAATATCAAATACAGCAAATGAGTTATTTTTTATGCATCAAACAATTACATTTTCTCATTCATCCAAACTAATCACTGAACATCAATTTCATATTTTCTTCACTAAAATATTACTGTGCTGTATGTCATCAAGTGGAGCGGATCATTTTTTTTTTCATTTGTTTACACATTTTTTCCAAATGTTTTTGAGAGTCCATACAAAGTTATAAGTGTTCAACATTTTTTTCATTTGAATATATTTTGTCTAAGATTCTTAGCCTATGTCATTGCATACCAATTTGTTTCTTGAAAGTAAAGTTCACTGTAAAAACATCTGATACACCAAAATCCCTGATACCTGTTTCTTATAAGCGCCAAATAACTATCACTATTTCGATTTGTGTTTCATGAGAACAATTCAATATTGATACATTATAAGAAACATTTCCAGTGCTTTTCTCTTTTTAGCAATAGTTGGTTGATAATTAGAGGACACAACTAACCCTATACTTTGCTTTACTTTGTTTTGTATATATATTTTGTATTGTGTGGAATTAACAAAAATTCATATGCAGGAATCTGTTGATACATTCCAAGAATCCCAATGCGACCAACAAACTTGAAAGACTACAATTTATTTTTACTATGACCAATAAGAAAGCTCAAGGACTAAGTTGTTGGACTTATCATGATCACCATTTTAAATTATTGTTAACAGTATGTTTAACATTTTAAGTACAGAATAATATTTCTTTTGATATTTATAAATTACTATTTTCTGTGACAGATGTTACTTTTTTAATATTGATTGTACCCTCTTTTGTGTTTTTAAATTTTGCATACAATAATATTAAGCACACCATACCAAGACCACAATTTCAGTATCTAATAAACTTCCTACCAAGATCAATGTTTTCAAGTGACAACGGAGAGTATTCATGTTATGTTTCACATTTTTATGTTTTGAAATATTTTGCTGCTTAATATCAAATTCAGCAGATGAGTTCTTTCTTATGCATCAAACAATTACATTTTCTGATATTCATTCAAACTAATTACTGAAAATCAATTTAATATTTTCTTTACTAAAATATTACTATGCTTGATTTCATCAAGTGGTGCGAATCTGTTTTTTACACTAACAATGTGCACATTTTTTGAAGAATAAAAATTTTTTTTTTTTAAGGTGGTGAAGGTGATCCGGGGAGTGTTTTTTTTTTCCAAAAAGGTACTTTTTACGAATGGGTATCCGAGAAACATTCAGTATTTTGTCAGAAATTAAGATTTTCATTGACGACTCTCAATACTATCAGAAATGAACAATCTACACAATACAAACTAACTGTTTTGTTGGCTTTTTATTCTAACTCAAAAATAACCCATAACTACATATTTCTTTTATTTTGCAAATTTGATTTCCTTTAGTTTATATTGTGTAGCTGATTAAGAAATTGATTTAACTTTTGTCATTTGTAATTAACATGCTTTCATCGCAATTACTACAGTGTAATCACACATGATATACCAAAATAAAAACACTTCAGATAAAGTCTTCTTAAATAGAATTCAGTTTCTTACATGACATCTGATGAAGTCAGTACAAACGTTACAAACTAATACTTGAAAAACAATTTGACATTTACTGTACTACAATATCATATTTGTATAGAAGTAGAAATCTGGATACCTATTCTGATACCTAATAAAAGAAAGGACACTCTTTGGGGCGGATTTTGATGATAACAAGTCACTAATTAGAAATTATAATAAACATTCAAATAATTTAAGAATTTTACCAAAATAAAATTGCATGGTAATCACCCAATTTCTGCCACAAAATTTTGATTGGCAAAACTCATAAACATAAAATATATATTTTCTAATTTCATCTTTTTTTTTTTTTTTTACATAATCTGGTTTGATGTTTTCCTAAATATTCAAATCACTATATTTTGCTGCTTATTATCAAATACAGCAAATGAGTTATTTTTTATGCATCAAACAATTACATTTTCTCATTCATCCAAACTAATCACTGAACATCAATTTCATATTTTCTTCACTAAAATATTATTGTGCTTGATATCATCAAGTGGAGCGGATCATTTTTTTTTTCATTTGTTCACACATTTTTCCAATTTATATATATTTTGTCTAAGATTCTTAGCCTATGTCATTGCATACCAAGCTGTTTATTAAAAGTTAAGGTTCACTGTAAACACATACGTTACACCAAAATAAAAACGCTTCAGATAATGTCTTGATATTCAATTCAGTTTCTCACATGACATCTTATGAAATGTTACAGACTTTTGAATCTCAAACACTTTCAATACTGTGCACTGATATTTTCTTTTTTGGAATATAAGCACATTCATGATTTTTTTTACAAACGCCAACAAATGTCACATTGTGTAGCAATGTACTGAAACAATTATAAAAATATTTGTTTTTATTTTGGATGATGCAGGGCATCCGAAGAGAGATTTTTCTAACAAAATGAAAGTATAATTTTTAGCAATAGGTATCTAGGAAAAGGCCACTACATATGTTATAAGTTCCAAATTTCTACAACCTGGCAAATACTGGTACACGCTAGCAAATTTAGATTTGCAATTACAGAATATGATTCTAATTTTTTCCTTTGCTCTTTATTCTAACACTACACTAAGTTTACTGTTTTATTTCGCTACAGTTGATATTGTGTAGAACAATAAGAAAATCATAGTGAACAATGCATTCAACAAAATTTCACAGAAATTTCTAGATACCTATATCTAATAAGTTCAAAAGAAAGGACACACTTAGGGAGGTACTTTGGTGGTCAAGTCACTAAATAGAGATAAGCTGGTTTCCCGGCATAGCCCAGGATGTAATAAAGATTGACTGAAATACATGTTCTAGCTGGTTTCTAGGCGTTGCCAGGGATGTAATATAGACACATTATGTTGTATATTACCTGTTCTCTTCTCCCTAAGGTAAAACAATTTCATATACATGCTGTAAATTACCTATGCTAGGGATAAAACATGAACAATACCAGTCCTAGGGTAGATAAAACAAAATAATACATAGAGATGAAAGATTCCTCTCCCCTAAGAATAAAACATATGTTCAATATCTGCTTTTGTTTTTTCATTGTTTATACGGTCCCGAGCAACGCCGGGTAGCCCTGCTAGTATTACATAAATGAAGATATTCGTCTTCGAACTGCGACCACACCATCAACCATCTCAATCACATAACTGAACATTTCATCTTTTTAATTGAAGAAACATTAATTTCTCAACTGACGTTCATATTCCATTTTGAATTTTTTGCATCTCCAGTAACAGTACTCAGTTCACATGAAAATATTTTTACTTTTAACATGTCTACGTCTTAGCAATTT
Organism: Euprymna scolopes; assembly: GCF_053919585.1. Taxonomy (NCBI): domain Eukaryota; kingdom Metazoa; phylum Mollusca; class Cephalopoda; order Sepiida; family Sepiolidae; genus Euprymna; species Euprymna scolopes. The sequence goes on along the minus strand of NC_136483.1, from coordinate 30,346,535 downwards.
GAACTTGCTTTGTTCCCCAAACCCTTGCCACACCCTAAAATAAAATTGTGTGACTTTACAAAAGCATGTTTTAAAATGTTCAATTTACATTGTTTCCAGAAACCGTATTTTCCCCAAGCTAAAACATTATCTTTTGTCCCATATCTTGTTTATTCTCTTTCATTTTATGGTGTCTGTTACATCTTGTCATTGTTGTTTTCGGCGTCGTATTTATTGGTATCTATGTGATACTATCGGCGTCCTCCAATTGTTGGGAAGTGGGGGAGAAAAGAAAAAGAATTATGACAAAAAAAGCAGAATGGCTCCATCGAGGCAGAACAATGAATAGGCAATTGTTCACAGAGGCACACAAAAGGAAGTTGAAATGGGATTGTTAGTCAAGGTGTGGCAGTGAACGGGAGAAAAATGACTGGATATATATTTAGAGTTAATTTACTGGCAGCTTTAGGTATGGCGGTTGGTTTTGCAACATTCACAACACTTAGGAACAGTTGGTGGCAGTTTTGGTTTTCAACGGTTGACTACAGTTAAAATTGAAAAACGTTGCGAGTTGGACGTAGTCGAACGCAGGTATTGACTAAAACCAAAACGTGATGAGCTGACGACAACTGAAGAATCTAGCCTCGAAAATAGACGTATATGTGGACATTAGTGCACAGAGAATTGATGGTGTAACACCCACACACACACACACACACATAGATTGCAACGAATATTTGCCAAATGTGTCGGAATTCGTGTATCGCTGTTGTAAGAGAAGAAAAAAAGAAGAAATCCACGGCGCACGTCGTTGGAGTCAGCGATGTTGCCGAGCAGGGGACCACATAGTCGCACATCTACTCTGAGATCAAAAGCGGAGTCTCTAACCGTGAACAGTCAGTCTTTCTAAACATGACATTTCGATCAAATTTTATTCAAAGTATCTCCTGATCTTTGCAGTTATTCTAAAATCGGTTTAGGGTATTAGCTACTCACGTATTACTTATTCTTAGAATCAGCTGTTTGTTCCTCAATGCGCTTAACTTCTAAAACATCTGACATTTTAATTAGCCTTGTACGACGACTGAATGTTTTGACAATACTATCTCCTAACAAACGTCAGATATGACCCCGTGCCTTGTGTTGGTGACAACAACAAAACAACCTCAATTATCGATGAAACCTTTGAAATTTTTTTTCAGTTTCTTTGTGTAATTACCGACTATGAAAAGTGCGCAGTTGGGATTCTTCTTTTATCATTGCCAAAGGGCAAAATGATGGACAAAATACTTAGAATGTTCGTCGAAAGTCATTTCAAGAATTCGCATTCAATTGATTGGCTCGATTATTTTTAAAGGAAATTTAAAAAGAATAAAAACGAAAGACACCATTAAAAATTTATAATTATCAATTTTGCTCTCTTCGGGCGATGATGATGATGGCAATCGAATTGTCTTTCAAATATTGGATATTTTTCCATGTCTTTTGATTTCATCTCAGTTATCATATTTCAGATAAGTCTAAAAGCTTTACTCTATAAGGACTTTAAAGCGTCTTACTATCCGAAGAGCGGCTATTTTGTAGTATAGAACTACCAACCGGGTGAAAGTGAAGACTGTGTTTATTATTTGCTTTTTTCCGCTCTTCCTGCTTTTGAACTGATGGTGTTGTTTGTTTGAGTTTCTTTGTTAGACGCTGAATAGCAAGAGCTTCAGTTAAACGCGGATATCTGCGTCTTGGCCTCTGGCCGTATTAGCGCCATTTTAAATAGCGTCTTTGAGTGTTGCCAAGAACCACACCAATATTTAATACAAATTCTTATAAAGTTTACTTTATTAGCAGAGGAAGAAAATGAAGCTTATTAAAAGGCTGTGCATGGGTATAAGAAAAAGGAATGAAACATTGAAAGAATAAACGGGTCACCAGTTAGCAAGTACAAACTAAAACATAATTATATAAATTAGATATTCGTATATAATAAATTATATATTCCTATACTGATTTATGTGATTAAATGAAGTAATTATATATATATATATATATATATATATATATATATATATATATATAAACCAACATAATATCCAAAATATAGAGTAAAACAAAAAATAACATATCTTACTACACCTAGGCTGAAAGTTGGTCAGCTTACTACAACAAAAAGATATCCACCCTTTCCATAAGCACACAAATAGAAAAGGGTGAACCGGAGGTCAACTATACCT
>NC_136483.1:30329331-30339331 GCF_053919585.1 Euprymna scolopes | reverse complement strand
GACACCAGGGTCGTTTTTTAACGTGGAGAAAAGGTACAAAAATAAAAAAATTGTCTCAGTCGTGAAGGACTACTCCTCCGCCGAAAGAGAACAAGAAATGGAAGTGCAGCATCTGAAGAACAGATACTACGCTTTGATCTTGGCCAAAAGGCCAACTACTACGATTGTAGTACTCTTTGCTAGGAAATTGTTCATCACTACTCCGTCCTGGTACCAAAATACTGTGATCAGAACGTTGCCAGCAGATAGGTGTGACCCTGCCTCCTTTGGGGGTGGTGAGTCCAACTGCCTTCATTGCATTGCTTTGTTTTGCATTACATAATATATCTCAGAAAAAGGATATTGTTAGAAGCAGCTGAGTGGTTTTGGTTACGGTAATCGAGTTACACAATTTATTAAATCGCCTTAATGAATAGTTTTAGACTGTCGGCGTATTATTTGACGTCTCTCCCAAACTACTATACCCGTCTGTATTCATGGTTTGCGCCAGCCAATCATATTCTTGTGTTGAGGAACCTCGATATATTCACATTCATTCCACCATTACATAAGCGAAAAAAGAAAGCACGCAAGTTTTAAAAATAAAAGTAACGTCTACATTGTTGTCTGTATTGCCTGTCATAAGAACGATGTAATAAGCAGGTTTAATAAGCTAATGATCGACTTCAAAGGTCAAAGGTTACATTATTTCGGAATACCGAATTTTAAGAAAATGATATAAAATGAATTTAGATACCAATAATAAACTTTTAAAAATTGATACGTTAATATTTTTATCAAAACATGTAATTGTTTATCTGTAGATAGCGTTGAAGCAATGTAGAAAATTATTTTTCATTTCGTAATCGTTGAAGCTGTTTGGATCATAAACTGAATTTGATCAAATAAATCATAATTCAATATAGCAATTTATCGCTGACAAGTATGAGAAATCCAAGATGGCCGTGATATTGTCAGACCTCTGTGGTACGCAGATTATGCCGTGTCTAGGAATGTCCGACACATAAGATTAGCTTCCGTAACGAATCACTGGCAGCCATGTCTTCAATCAACTTGAACGAAATACGCCAGGTGTTCGAAGTCATATTATATATTATTGTACTCCTTTGTAAAGATTTTTCCATTAATCAAAAAACTTTCGGACAACATCGTATATGCAAAATATGGGAGCAAAAATATCCGACATTATAATAATAATGTGGCACTTGAGATTAAATCCGTGTTACCGGACCAAACACTGTCTTGCTGTATTGTATAGATCATTCATAGTCATATCCTGGGTCTCACAGCATCAAATGTAGTCCAGTACTACAAAGACCGCATGCGTTCCGATTGGTTGCGCTCAGATCCACAGAACTTTGGAGTTTTCGCAACTTAATCGAAATCAGCAGTTAGTGCAATGGGACACTACGTAGTTAATTTTAACACATCCAAAACCAAGCCCCTATCTTTTCACCACCAAGGCTCTGGCCCACACTTGGCCCCCAATTCATATGAATGCTTCTTGTCTCGAAGAAGTTCGCTGCTTCGACAAGTTTCTTTGTCTGACCTTCACTGCTGATCCGAAATGGAAGATTTCCACCACATTTATTGCCAAGGTCAACGGAAAAATGATTGCGTCATTCTTCCACTGCAGAAGGTATCTCACTTTCGATGCAAACTTCTACCTGCATAATTCTAAAATAGAGTACTGCTGTCACATCTAGTGAGGTGCCGCTCGAAGAACCCTCTTCTGCCTTGACAGCGTGCAAAACCGGTTTTAAAACCCGATAGGGGCGACAGCCTTTTATACTTTCTACAACCTCTTTCCCACAGAAAATACGTTGCGAGCCTGGTTCTGCTCTATTGTTATTTTTTATGGCAGGGGCTCGTCTGAGCTTCAATATATGATCCCACTCTGCATAATTTTCACAAACAGCACTCGTCTATCTAAAACCACTATCAAAAATTTGCCCCACTTTGACTAAATCTAAACACAAATTCCATAAATAAATCTCTGTTCCACTGGCCTGCTTCTCAGCTGACTACAATATGGTCGTCTCTAAGTTCAATATAATCACGTTGTTGTTGAGCTGTCTCTTTCAAAATTAAACTCTATCAATTTTCCGCTATTAACGATCACTACACTGTTGCCTCAGTGACCACTGCACTTATTTACCATTATTCTTGAATGGATTCGCTAAGTAAAAAAAACTGGGTAAGTGTCCGGTTTTATTGAAAACTCCAATCTAAGAAAACTCTTATTGAGAAACAAGCGTTTAAGGCTAATAAAAACAAAGTGTTATGTTGGAAAGAACTTGGTTAAAAATGGCATTTACTCATATCTCTTTGAAGAGATCTAATTTGAAAAGAATTCATGTTTATCTATTTTTACCTACCGACCAGTCGCCGACTGCAGTCCTCCTGAAACAACAAACCATATAATAAGTGAATACAGCAAACTATCCCAAAAAGAATATGAAAATAGACACGATCAAGTGGGGAAGGCAGTACACTCGCAATTATGCAAACAATTGCATTTTGAACACACAGACAAATGGCACAAACCCAAACCGGCAGTAGTACTGGAAAATGAAAGTCACAAGATCTTATGGGACATGGATATACAAGCGGATAAACCCATCCAAGCAAGAAGACCGGATGTCATAATCGTTAACTAGAAGGAAAAGTCCTGCTAGATTGTAGATTTTGTCGTTCCACCAAACTACAGAGTGAAGATCAAGCAGACGGAGAAGTGAAGCAGGGGACTAGGCAGAGAGTTCAAAGGGATTTGGAAAATGAAGAAAGTAAAAATAGCACCACTAATAGCAGGAGTGCTAGGAACGATACCAAGAAAACTTTGAAAAACGAATGGGAGAGATTGGAATCCGCTGGATGACCGAGAAGATACAACGAATTCCAATAATGAAAACTGTAGAAATATTAAGGAAAACCTTTGAATGTGGAAACTAACACCACACATAAACTACACACAAACTGGACATACAAAAACGGGTACAGATACAAAACACAAAGGAACACCACATGGAATCATGAAAACTGAAACGGAATAATTGTAAGATACCGCCCCCCCCCCTCAAATTTTGGTGTGTGTGTGTCACTATTAATGGGAACCACAACAAATAATGAGAGTCAGGGAGGATAGAATAACAGAAGAGAGAAAGCACCAGCCAGACCTCCGCTGGTTGAGTGCAAAGAAGGACTGGGACCTAGGAGAAGCTTATTGCTACCCAAAATCCAGTGAGGCCCAATGATCGCTGCCAACGGGAACTCAATGGTAAGCGGCTGTTGCGATAAAACAAATTCTTTTGCAGAGGTTATCGAAAGAGCTGGAGAGTATTGGAATTCTGGGAAGACGTATAGTCACTCAAACTCTAGGGAACATCAAAAGTTGTTCTCAAAGAGCTATCTTTGATGATGGTTTGATGACTAGTCACACAAGGCAGCATCAAAGATTGCTCTAGTGATTAAATAATAATAATATTAGCAAATAATAATAATAATGCTATCCAAATGCCGTTGAAGACCAATGGTCGTTACTAATGAGAAATCAATGGTAAATGGCTGTTGCGATAACACAGATTCATTTGCAAAGGTTATCGAAAGACGTGGAGATTACTGAAAATATGGGTAGATATATTGTGACTTAGACTCCAGGGAACACCAGAAATTGTTCTCAAAGAGAAATCGTTGATATTGGCATCTGTGAAAACTCCTAGTGAGTAAATAATAATGAAGTAAACAGCTTTACTATTTTAGTTATGTAATGAATATCTTAAAAGATGTGTCACAGTTTTTGAATTTTTGATTAAGCTAAAGTGGAATAGCACCAATCATTATGCATTTTGCAACATAGTTCTTAGTGGCGTAAGAGTGGGTAATATGGGCTATATTTCGTTTGATTTAGTTTTATCGAACAGCGACAAAACGGGAGTGAAATTTCTATTCATAAAGATTCAGATGCTGCCGAGTTGTGTCAAATTTCAAAAATAGGTAATAAGCATAAATCAATAAATATTCATAAATTTAAAATAGTTTTTTTTATACAACTTTTATTTGATAAATCAGTTTGTTTTTCAAACCTGCATTAAATTTGATGCATGTTCGTTAGAAAGCAATTAAGCAAGATCCACTGAAGTTCAATTCCTTAAGAGTCTTTAAGCTAAAGTTTTATATTTTAGACATTTTCTCGAATCAAAATCATATAATTAATTTTGATAAAATATTGCAATACGGATTCTAGATACAAGGTTTGCATCACTTTTGTCCTTTACTTAAATCAAGATATAATGCTACTAAATCTTGTCGTCACATATTGATTTAAATAAGCGGACATAAGAATCATGCAAACCTGTTTTGTTTGGAAATTTTATTTTAGCTTTCCTATAATGGTTATTCCTCTAATTAGTCCTCGCGCAAAAGAGCAGGACACAAAATGTTTTAACTAATAATAATAATAATAATAATAATAATAATAATAATAATAATAATAATAGAATAACAATAGCAAAAACTTTCGCTGGCGAGGACTACTATTGAGCGTAACCAGTTATACGTTTTGAAATTTTCATCTCTATTTTTCTCGTTATGTACTGAATATATGAAACCTCTATAAAATATGTTCCTTATTAAATTTTAAAGATTTTCTATTCTGAAAGAAGTTTTAAAACATTTAATCTAAAAATGTTATTTTAAAGCTTTTGTTAAAAAAATCAGATTTTCTCATTATTCAGACCTGTAATAATACAAAGAGGGGGTTTTCAAAAAATGAGTTATAATGTGAGAAGAAATACAAACAGAAACAGAGAGAATATTCACACCTATAATAATACAAAGAAGGGGTAGCAAAAATGAGTTGTTGTGTGAGGAGAAATACAAAATGAAATAGAGAGAAGGAGAGTTTTAAAATATAATCTTAAAAAGATAAGATACAAGTTAGAAAAGCATTTCATCCAAGGCATGAAAATTGTTAAATAAAATGTTTTTACTATAGGCTTTTAAAATAAAGGTACAAAATTCAATTTGAAATTTATTTATCTTCAAAGTGCACATTTATAAATTATACAAAGTAAGGTATAAAAATGTAATTTAAATTAAATCAAAAAATTACTTTGGATTTATTTTATGTAATGTACATTTTGTTGGAATTTAAAAACATTATCTTTCATCTAGCAATTAATGATATAGATATAAAATTTTCAATGACTTTTTTTAAAGTGCAACAGAATGTACATTACATAAAATAAATTCAATGTAATTTTTTTATTCAATTTAAATTAAACTTTTATACCTTACTTTATAAAATTTATAAGAGTGCACTTTGAAGATAAATAAATTTCAAATTGAATCTTGTACCTTTATTTTTAAAGCCTATAGTAAAAACATTTTGTTTCACAATTTTCATGCCTTAGATGAAATGCTTTTCTAACTTGTATATATATATATATATATATATATATATGTGTGTGTGTGTGTGTGTGTGTGTGTGTGTGTGTGTGTGTGTGTGTTTAAATGAAATACTAGAATGCTGTAAGAGTACATATTGTATAATACTGTAAACATAAAGTCACAAATAAATCTTAGTATCAATATTTATAAGACAATCCCAAGCAGATAAAGAACGCTCAATATGCGAGATAGAGCAATACTATAAATGGAAATTCTGAGTTAAAATTACAACAAAATTTATTGTTTGACAAAGGAGTACAAATACTGTAATAATTATTTTTACTCTTGTGTCAAGCAATACATTTTGTCGTTATACTACATAATTTAAATAAGAATTTCCATATATATATATATATATATATATATATATATATATATATATATATATATATATATATATATATATATGATTGTTGAGCTGGATTAAATCCGACGATATGAAATAATTTACTCTAATTTATTTTTTTCTCTCATAAAATGTATATATATGTATATATGATATCTAATTTACATAAGGAAAACACGTTGCTCTCCCCCAACATTATATATAGCCCCAATCCTCCGACTCTCTCGTCAATGACCATCCCTCTTGAAGAAGCCCGCATAAATCTGGCGAAATGTTGAGTATCCAGGTCCTTCTACCGGCAGTGTTGTACTCTGTCCCGAAAATGTTCGATAACTCTTGGCGGTTCACAATTTACTATGACACCGTCTAAGCAGGTTCGCGTTCATATTAATTCGATTTTACGCAGACGAATTTGAATAAATAATAACCCGACGCTTTTTCATTAAAGTTTCGATAAATTTGCACTTTTTTTTAATACGCACGTTAAAGTTATTTCAAGTTATTACAAATACAAAATTATTTAATTAATTTATTTTTAATTTTCACGTTTTAATTCATATTGAACAGATAAATAAAAATAAATAAATATTATAAAGATAAATAAATTAATTAATTTGTAATAACTAGAAAGAACTTAAAAAAATTAAAACGCGAAAATTAAAAATAAATTACTTAAATAATTGTGTATTTGTAATAACTGGAAATAACTTTAACGTGCGTATTTAAAAAAAACGTGCAAATTTATCGAAACTTTAATGAAAAGGCGACCGCGTGCTTTTAGACGGTGTATTTTATTCAATTTCGTTTGCATAAAATCAAATTAATATGAACGCGCACCTGCTTAGACGGTGTCATAGTAAATTGTGAACCGCCAAGAGTTATCGAACATTTTCGGGACAGAGTACAACACTGCCGGTAGAAGGACCTGGATACTCAACGTTTCGCCCGATTTATGCGGGCTTCTTCAAGAGGGATGGTCATTGACGAGAGAGTCGGAGGATTGGGGCTATATATAATGATGGACAGAGTACAACACTGCCCTTCTACCTCCATTTTATTTCATATATATATGTATATATATATATATATATATATATATATATATATATATATATACATATATATATATATTGTTCTTCTTAAAATATAATTTTTAAAATATAAGTTATGAAAATATATACATGGTAATTAAACTACACAGAATTTTCCACGTATACACAGAATAAACTTTCCCTTAGAGTAACAACGCACAAAACATAAAATAAGTAAATAAAATATAATAAATAAATATCTGTATATATAATAAAATATAAATAAATAAATAATGATGATGATAATAATAAATACATAAATAAATAAAATAATATAACACCTAAAATATAAACAAAAATATAAACAAAAATATCTAAGCAGATCCAGGTGAAAATAATGTAACCTTCATATAAACAAAGAAAGATAGCTCACTCCTTCAAAGGTAAGCAAAAAGAGGGATGAATTACGAGTCAACAGAACTTTTGTCTGATAAAAGCACGACGATTGTCTGCTTTAAAATGAGAGCGGGAATAAAAAAAGAATCTGATTGGTTAACTAGCAAACTTAATACTACGTATAAATAGAAAAAATGGCGTAACAGCAATTCCATGCATTAGCCTGACGAATACTCACGAGGATGGAACACGAGAATTCTGTGTAGCTTAATTGCTATATATTTTTTTCATAACTTACTACCGAGCTCTACTCAGATCTTGAGCACTGTTGAAGTAAATACTTAAAATCAATACATAAAATATATTTCCTTATATGTTTTATGTGGTACATGAAATACTGTATATGTGTGTATGCGTGTGTATGTGTGTGCGTGCGGCACGTATCTGTATATGTAACTCTACACGGCATATGTTACAATACACGCATGTGCAGATTTGCTTTGTTTTTCCCAAAATAACATTTAACCTCATCGACAACTAGACAAGAAAAAGAACACATAAATACCCCCCTCCCTAAAAAAGTACCCCGCATTCTTTACACGCAACTGTCCCCTTCTACTGCCCCTCTACGCGCTACGGCGCACCAGGCATGTGCGTAAGCAACGGTATCGATCGCCCCGATGGAGCAATGGCAGACAGGATGGCCATGATATTTTTATTTTATTTTTTATTTTATTTTTAATTTTCGTTGCTAAGAAACGAACAAATGCTAATGGCTGATTCCAATATGAAACGTTTTCATTTTTAACCGGCAAATCTTTCCATCTATCGTCCTTTCCACTTTTGATGTTCTACTCGCGGATTTCCGTTGCATCTTCTTGAACTATCAGCATCTACCTATACTCATTTCCTGGCATTTTCCCTCTAGGTTTCATCATCATAATAATAATAATAATAATAATAATAATAATAATAATAATAATAATAATAATAATAACAACAACAACAACAACAATAATAATAATAATAATCCTTATAAAATTTTACACAAAATAATAAGAATAAAAAAGGAAGAAGAAGAAGAAGAAGAAGAGGAAGAAGAAGAAGAAGAAGAAGAAGAAGAAGAAGAAGAAGAAGAAGAAGAATGTTGACAGAGAGAAAGGCTACAAATATTTGGGAACATTAGAAGCCGATAAGATTAAGAACATGGGAATGAAAACCTTGGTCACAGCCGAGTACAAAATACCGCTGGTATACTTGACTTGACCGTAGATGGTTTGGACGCCAAACACGAAAAATGCTAACAATTTATCGGGCTTTTGCTTATAAAGGACATGTAGATTGATTGTATTAACCTAGAAAAGAAGGCGGTCGAGGCTTAATGTTAAAGCTGTGGTAAATATAGAGGGAGGAAGTCTCACTAAATATATTTCTAAAAGTAAGGAAAATCTTCTTCATAAAATGAAAAAGGAGAAAAGATATTAAGACCTGGGGTAAAAAGAGTCAGAGGTTATAAGAGAGAAGAGAAAAAGTATTTAAAAAAAAGAAAAAAACTACAGTGTATTCTTTGGGAATACTGAATTTAGAGATAATGTCAGCTGGAATTGGTTGGTCAGGCGTGATTTTAAAAGATCTACTGATGGTACTTTAAGGCAGTCCAGGAACAAGCCATTCGCACTAGGTTCACCAAACATTACATGGATAAAATTACAAAATCCCCATGTGCAGATTGTGTGATGAAAGGAAATAAACATTAATGTATATTATATCAGAATTCCCTATATCAGCTTAACGTCAATATAAAAAATAGGTTCTACGCTGGAAACTCTGTGAATTGGATCACAAAGAGAAGTTGTGTGTGAGCATAAACCAGAAATGGTACAAGAAAACGATAATGTCCAACTTCTTCATGACATACGCATACAAACTGATAAAGAGCATTGCAAACCTGACATCATATTCCTGAACAAAAACAAGAATACTTGATAAATCATTGACATAGCCTGTACTTTTGATGCTAGAGTGCAAAACAAAAATCATGAAAAAATGAATAAATATCCAAAATGAAATGGGAATTAGACTATGGAAATATAAAGGTCAAGGTGGTTGTAATTTGAACCCTTGTGGACCATAAATAATATCATAGATAGTTTAATCAGATTGACAAAAACATTTCTTTTTCAATTTTTCATCTTTCCAATAGGTTTGCCTGTTAGGAACAGCGAAAGTATCAAGGTACTGCTTGAATGTTTAAAGGCAAAAAATTAACCGAGGCTCAAGGAAAAAGACTCCAACCAAAACATTAAAAAGTTGAAACTGTTATGAAATAATAATAATAATAATAATAATAATAATAATAATAATAATAATAATAATAATAATAATAATGATAATAATAATAATAATGATAATAATAATGATAATAATAATAATGATAATAATTATAATTATGATGACGATAAAAATAATAATAATGATAATAATAATAATGATAATAATAATGATAATACTAATGATAATGATGATAATAATAATAATGATAATAATAATGATAATAATGGTAATAATAATAATGATGATAATGATAATAATAATGATAATAATAATGATAATGATGATAATAATAATGATAATAATAATAATGATGATAATAATAATAATAATGATAATAATAATGATAATAATAATGGTAATAATAATGATAATAATAATAAAGGTAATAATAATGATAATAATAATAACAATAATAATAATCATAACGATAATAATAATAATAATG
>NC_136483.1:30231831-30319331 GCF_053919585.1 Euprymna scolopes | reverse complement strand
AAGTACATGGAACTGGCCTGAAAGTTGAAAGTTATATGAAAGATGAAGAGAGTCAAGATAACACCAATAGGAGCACTTAGAACAATCCCGAAAAACTTTAAAAAAAAAAAAAAAGAATTGGTGAGTTTGGAATCAGCGGGATAGCTGAGAAGAGATAGCGATAACAATAATAGAAAACAGTCGAAATATTAAGGAGACCCCACGAATGCAGAGACTAGTACATATGAGTTACAAATGCTAAACGAATATATAGAAGCCGGAGAGGAAGTAAAAGAAAAAGATAGAGGAACACAACGTGGAATCAAGAAAACAGTTAGGTACCCTTCGAAAAAAAAGAAAAAAAATTAGTTTTGGTATTGAATGACACCACACCAAATCGTGAAGGATCCAGGAGGATGGAAAGACCGAGAACAGAAAGCACTAAGCGGATCTGCACTTGATGACAGTACAAACGTAATAGGATTGTGAAAGCCATGAAAATATAAATGGAGGAAGAACAAAGACAGAACAGCTAGATCAGATAGAAATGTGACACATCTGGACAATCATTGCAGCCAAGAACAAACACGTGCACGAAATTAACAATATTATTCAGCTTAGCATTCAAAGTGAGATAGTCATATTCAACTCCGTCGACACTGTTGTAGAAACAAAATCAGTGATTAATTATCCAACAGATTTTTTTATTAACTAGATTTGCAAAGGATGTTACCGTACGTACGGCAATTGAAAATTGGCGAGCCAATTATCATGTTGCGAAATTTTATCCAACTCAAGCTTTGCAATGGCACGCGGCTTGCAGAGAAAAACATCATAGAAGCTACAATTTTGAGAGGGCTTTTCAATTCCTATGATTTCAACGGATATGCCATTTTAGTTTAAGAAATTGTTATTCTCAATTCGTTTGGTGTTTGCAATTATTATCAACAAAGCTCGGAGATACTTTTAGCAATCGTGTGGCTTACATCTACACACTGACTGTTTCTCACATGGAAAATTATATGTTGCGTGCTCTAGAGTCAGCAAACCAGACATTCTCTATATCTGCGCAGAAAATGGAACAACCAAAAATATTGTGTATCCAAAAGTATACGGAAATTAAGCATATTAGAAAAATGCATTTTGTCTTTCTTGTTTTCCCCCACCATTTAATCAAACACGGCCAAAGCAACAGGTACAGGTAGTAAATTAATAAATACTAAAGTTGCTGCTCATTTACCCATTTCCTTACTAGTAGTAAAGTCAAATTGCTATATTTTAAGTTAATTCAACTTTACACAATGAACACATCTTTATACAAACACACACACATACATATTTAAAAAAAGAAGTGCATAGGGTTTTGAAAAAGAGTAATGTTGACTAACGATATATATATATATATATATATATATATATGTATATATATGTATATATATATATCGTTAGTTAACATTACGCTTTTTCCCAACCCTATGCACTTCCCTTTTCTTAATTTCCAACGACTTTACCGTTTCTGAAATGGAACAGGGTTATACATTTCATTATATCAAAAATATATTTTCAAATATTTGTTTTGTTTTCTTAATTTCATTCATCCAGAAAAAGTCTCGAAATAAAGACGAAACGTTGATGAACACATAACTTGGTTTGTTCCTTTTTTATTTCTTTCTCTCTCTCTCTCTCTCTCTCTCTCTCTCTCTCTCTCTCTCTCTCTATATATATATATATATATATATATATATATATATATATATATATATATATATATATTATATATATACATATATATATACTAGCAAAAGTACCCGTCGTTGACTGAGTTCAAAAACAGCCTACAGAAAATGGACTCTGATTTATGAAAGTATGATAGGTTATGAAAAGGAAGGGTTGTAAATTTGGGTTGAATTTGGGAGTATCAAAACCAAAGCAAAATATGATGAAAGTAAAAATAAAATGGATAAACCACATAATTTATTATACCATACCTGTTCACACTGAAACACTTATCACAATATTCTGTGGATCTATATTAAAAAACCTTGTTAAACTTTGTGACATATTTCCATTCTATGGAGGTCAGGCGCGAACGAACACACAAAATTTTATTATACCATATTTCTTCAAACTGAAACATAATTATCAAAGTATACTTACGCAGATAGATATGAAAAGTCTTTATCAAAGTTTGTGCCTATTTCCATTCTATGGAGGCCAGGCGCGAACGCAGACCCCACAATTTTATTATACCATCCCTATTTAAGTTAAAACATGCTTATCAAAGTATTATTATGTACATCTATATCAAAAACACTAGTAATTTTCTTTTTTTAAATTTTCAATTTTTTCTGGGTTCAAAAACAGCCTACAGAAAATGGACTCTGATTTATGAAAGTATGATAGGTTTTGAAAAGGAAGGGTTGTAAAGAGATAGCTTTGAATTTGGAGGTATCAAAACCAAAGCAAAATATGATGAAAGTAAAAATAAAATAGATAAACCCAATAATTTTATTATACCGTACCTGTTCACACTGAAACACTTATCTGTGGGTCTATATTGAAAAACCTTGTTAAACTTTGTGACATATTTTCATTCTATGGAGGTCAGGCGTGAGCGAACATCCCATAATTTTATTATACCATATTTCTTCAAACAGAAACATAATTATCAAAGTATACTTACGCAGATAGATATGAAAATTCTATTAAAGTTTGTGCCTATCTCCATTCTATGGAGGCCAGGCGCGAACGCAGACCCCACAATTTTATTATACCATCCCTATTAAATTAAAACATACTTATCAAAGTATTATTATTTTGCTTTCGTTTTGATACCCCAAAATTCGAAGCTATCTCTTTACAACCCTCCCTTTTCATAACCTATCATACTTTCATAAATCAGAGTCCATTTTCTGTAGACTGTTTTTGAACCCAGTCAACGACGGGTACTTTTGCTAGTATACACATATATATATATATACACATATATATATATATATATATTGTTCATGGATACTATAAAATAATTTATTTCTGAATAATGTAACGAAAAGTTCCTAATACGAAAAATTATACGTTATATTCGTTTTTATTTTAATTACTCCAAACAAGGAACATTACATCTGAAACGTAAGAGGCTGCAATGAATTAAAAGCCACATTTATTGGGGTCATCTTAAGTGAGAAGTTGTGCAACGAAATATTTGCTTACATCACATTTAAATTTCTGTTTCTTGGTACACTATGGGGAACAGGGAGCAGGGAGTGAAATCCCAACCACCAAAATGTTCGATGAAGAATATATTCGAGTGAAAAAAAAACCCTCTGAAGTTAATGGATGGGATTAAGCTGATTGTCGGATTTTTTACCTCAAAAGTCACCAGAGCACATTTCATTGTAACGTAAAAAGTCACCAGAGCACATTTCATTGTAACGTAAAAAGCCACCAGAGCACATTTCATTGTAACGTAAAAAGTCACGAGAGCACATTTTATTGTAACGTAAAAAGTCACCCGGGCACATTTCATTGTAACGTAAAAAGTGACCAGAGCACATTTCATTGTAACGTAAAAAATCACCAGAGCACATTTCATTGTAACGCAAAAAGTATCCAGAGCATATTTCATTGTAACGTAAATGTCACCAGAGCACATTTCATTGTAACGTAAAATGTCACTAGTGCACATTTCATTGTAACGTAAAAAGTCATCAGAGCACATTTCATTGTAACGTAAAAAGTCACCAGAGCACATATCATTGTAACGCAAAAATTATCCAGAGCACATTTCATTGTAACGTAAAATGTCATCAGAGCGCATTTCATTGTAACGTAAAATGTCACTAGAGCACATTTCATTGTAACGTAAAAAGTCATCAGAACACATTTCATTGTAATGAAAAAGTCACCAGAGCACATTTCATTGTAATGAAAAAGTCACCAGAGCACATTTCATTGTAACGTAAAAAGAAGCGCGCGGATACAACATTGCGGCAATGGGATATGGGCTGCAACTTGGTGGACAGTCTGAGACTTATCAAATTAAAGACATTTTTTTAACTGTTTAAGAAGGAAAAACTGGTAGTTGGTGCACCATCCCATGTTTGAAAAGAATATTCTATGAATGGCCATGAAGTGACGTAACTTTGTTGAGATATAGGATACTCTCAGGTATGAGACATTTTCTAGAGTAGCAATATTTTCTATATATTTGTTTCAATTTATGTTACGTGTGAATGCTTAAGGGAGGAGTTTAAATGCTGGGTTTTCAGGTAAACTGATATTATCTATGGTAAACGAAACTGTAGAAGCTCTCTCATGGTTGTTAAAGGAAAGAGGCTTAGTCTTAGTAGCATTAAATCTTTACATCTATTCATGCCACCAGTCAACTACTAACCATGGTATTTTCCTAGGATTAGACTATTTCCTTTGATGTGTGCGTTTGTTTTATCCATATTTCAAACAATAGACAGTGATAGTCACTAGCAAATATACTCATCTCGGAAACAATGTTATCAGGGAGACCGTTAATATAAATCAGGAACGAACAAGTTCTAAACATCCACCTTTAGGGTAGACCTATATTTATGTCATGTTGCTTGGATGTACGGTCATCGAGGCAAGTGCATAACCAATCGTGCTTTTCGTGCAGAAGTCGACCGAGTTTTTTCCTAGTTGTAAAGCGTCAATAGGACAGCCAGAGATAAGCAGACAGGCATTGTCGTTGTCGTAAATAATATGCCTGCTTATACAGGAATTATTTACTTCTTGCGAATCGATTTTGCCTGCCGTTTCACAATAACGCCTCAAAGTTACCTACCTATAGTGGAATTTTGCAGGATTGGATTCGTTTCATTTCGTTTCGTTCAAAATATTTACTAATTTATTTTCATTTTTTTGTACGAAAACGAAAAAAGAAAAGTAAAACAAATTTCGTTTCGTTTTGTTCATTTATTGGTTTAGCTTCGTACATCTATAAATATTTAATTACAACCAGAATGCAGCAAAAGGTACCAAAGCTTAACAAAAAACTATGAAATAAAAAAAAAAGTTATAATTAAGGCAACCCAAAAAATACCTTTATTAATCAGGTTGAGTAATTTAACAAGGTAATTATATAAAAACTTCATAAATCCATCAAAATATTTAAATTTCACGTAATAAGAACATTCAATTAGCACTAATTGCAATTTTAGGTTAACCTAATTATAATTAAAAAAAAATGAACAAAACGAAACACTACTAATACGAAATGAAACGAACGAAACACATTTTGTAAAATTTTTGTTTAAAAAGTTTGGACCCCACCTCGTGGTCCTTTTTGGATACGCCCTTGCATCGAATATAACCTGTCTTTCTTTTGACTATGAAGGATTTAATTATTCTAAATATTCGTTCAGTTGTTTCATACGTATTACTTTTCATAAAGAAATGTTTAAACTCGACCTTGCCAACGGCTTTAGATATACGAAGTGCCTTCAATAAGTTTCCAGACTTTTTTCATTTGGGCACTTTTATTGATAGTACACACATGAAACTATTGTCCCCATCAAAGTATTCTCCTTCGTCTGCAATGCACTTGCACCGTTTCAACAACTCATATGGAAGTCCCCTTGTGTGAGTATGTCAATGACTCTCGCCACAGCCTCTTTTACCTCATCAATTGTCTCATAACGGTAGCTTCGAAGGTTTTCCTTGAGCGTAGGAAATAACAAGAAGCAAGGGCTGGACTATAGCCCTTAGCTATGGACTTAGGAAAAGTCACAGGAAGCAAAGATTGGACTATAGGGAGGGTGGGGAATTGTCTTTATGCCAATCTTGGTCAAATAGCATGGAACAAGGATGGAGTTGTGGACTGATGTATTCGCGCAAATCTTCCGCATCCTCAGTTGCTCACAAATAATTGTGTATTCTGACACCAAACTGTGCACTAATTATCCATGAAACTCATTATTTGGCCAACCAACTGGTGTTCCGACTTCTTTCCAGCTCCCATACTTTCATCATCACTCACAGACTCCTGCCTTCCGTAAATCTCTTATGCCACTTAAAAGTATATGCTCGGTTCATGCAAGATAGTCCAAAACAGTCTGAAGCATTCCATACGTTTCTGTGGCATTTTTCCAAGTTTAAAACAGAATTTTATTGCATAAAGTGTCCTCACGTCTAGATTGCATTTTGGAAATTCACCAGCTGTGACAATTAGGCTTTAGAAAGGTGCAAATGAATCGAAAATCATAAAAATTGGTCAGTCGTCTCATAAGATATATAGCAATCACATACTAAATTTTATATGCTTGTACAAAAACAAAAAGTGTGAAGACTTATTGAACGTACCTCGTATAAGGCGTACCGCTCTAGATTCATCTGCTTTTCCTGTGTATAATATATGCGTTTAGAGATCAACATTAGGATATTCGGAGTAGAACCTGCTTTCTTATATTCATACGTATGATCCGAAAGAAGTTTAGCGTTAACGAGGTTACTGGCTATTGCTAGATTTATTAAAGATTCCAAGCAAAATAATATAAGATGCAAAAATGATAAATGCACAAATAATAAAGTAATAGTTTTAGATTAAGATTAAGCAAAGATATACTAAAAGTATACGTCGGAGATATTTGTAGAGTTAGTAGATTGAATTTTTATAAGAAAGGTTACTGTGACAAACTCGTTAACACTTATCCTCGAATAACCTTTAGGCCTTGATAAGTCATAGGTCGTTAGCATATATGTATATGTAATATATATATATATTCATATATATATATATATATATATATATATATATATATATATATATTCATATATATATATATATGACTATTTCCATCAAGGCCCAAAAGTAACTTGCGGACAAGAATTACTAGTTTCTGTCATGTGAATTGTGAAACTAACACTATAGAGATATAAGACATGATGAATCTGAAGAGTATTTATTTCTTAAGAGAGCTTCTCAATAAGAACTTGTTAATATGGGACTTGAAAATGACCATGTTATAGTCGGCTGGGAAACAAACCTGTTAAATTGAATTCTCCAGACCGCTAGTTCTTGAAAAGAAACTTTGTCCATGGAAGTTCGGCTTAGCTTTGAGTACACAGTAAAAGACAATCAAATACTTACACTGGTTGTAGCTAGACGACTTTTTGTTGCGAATGTTCTACAAGGAGTACAGCTTAGAGCTCAGTCGAGCATCTACTATGAAAATAATGATAGAGCAGAGAGAGATTAACACCGTCTTTTCGTGTGATAAAAAAAGTTGTAGGAACGAAAAGAGAAACATCTCCCAGATTTCATACTCTGTAATGGCGAGAGAATGTCCCAGGTGTCACCTTTTCAGATGTGGCAAAAATATTCCATCTTAGGACATATCTGGCTGTTATAATTACGTCAGGAGTACTAAACTTTTCTGGGGCGATGAAACGATCTACGTATTTTTCCCAGCGATCTTTGCGACAGATCTGATGTAAAAATTACTCCTTCGGTTTTGGATTCAAAGTCAGTCCTAAACACTTATCAAAACAAGCGGACCTCATCAAGAGAAGCGTAATCTATTTTAACTGGATTTTAAGTGAGGATCAGAGCATTGGTAATGAAAGGAGCAAAGCTTTGTTCTAAGTGTATAATGACTAATGTTATTTAATAAATTTTGCAAGATGCACATAGAGTTACTGAAAATATTTGAAAAAAAGTGTCGATATTTGTTTTTTAATTGTTTTCTTGTGTGTGTGTGTGTGTGTGTGTGTGTGCGTGTGTGTGTGTGTGTGTGTGTGTGTGTGTGTGTGTGTGTGTGTGTGTGTGTGTGTGTCTTTTATAGCAAATCTGTATATTTGATTCTGAAAATCAGGATGTCTGAGAAACATTGCTCATAATGTCTTCCATAATATCTCTATTTATACCAAGTTAGGTAAATTTATATGTTTACATATTTGTATATATACGATTCATGTCTAAACTAATTAACCGATCATTATGAATTTTGAAACACAGCTGCTAGATGCAAAGAAACCTAAAGATAGGCTATATTTAATTTAATTTTATGCAAAGTGGGGAAAATGAGGCTTACATTTTGTGAAAAAAATTCAGTTGGAACAGTTTTTAAAAGGCGATAATATAAACATTCCATTGAAAATTCAAATATTTCAGATTTGCATTAAATTTCTTAGTTATTGTCATATATTTTTACATAGTAGTAACCCTACGCCAATAAGTAGCGATTAAGTTAGCTAGTGTGACTTTTGATGAGAGTCACCTTTAGAGTATACTGGGTCCTACAATACGCTTAAATATGATATTTTAATTTATGCAAATTGCGTATCTATTATCATAGAATCATTTCTCTATTGATTATTAGACATTTCGAAGAATAATTTGCCCGGTGGACAATAATAATAATAATAATAATAATAATAATAATAATAATAATAATAATGATCGTTCATCAAATTCCATCTGTTTGTTTACAATGTCACGTCAGCTGATATTTTGGTTTGACGATGAATGCCCTGGAAAAGTCACTTCTGATTAATGTTTAGTTTTAAAATATGCAAACGAAGAAATAATTTGCGGTGATTTTAAATGGTACCTCTTCTTTTATAGTAAATTGAACTCATTAATAAGAAAAAATAGTGAGATACACCCGGGCTTGAACAGGGGATCATTCGATCTGTAGTTGACATCTCTATCACTAAACTATATCTCTAGATTGTAATAAATCTATTTTTTTTATAAAAAATAATTTTCTGAAATTGTATTATCTCCCTTGCCGTTGTAACGTAAAATATTCCCAGTAGAAAAGTATTGTTTTTTTTATCTATAAGAGAGAAAGGCTATTTTTAATATCTGATTTTTTCGATTTTCGATACTTCTCGAATGAATTTCTATACAAAACATGTCTAAGAACACTGCCAGACATATAAATTAGCTTTGTGTGAAATTTGCAAAAGATAGACTCAACCGTTTCGGAACCTATAAAGACGGAACTGATACACTCACACACAAATTGATTTTTATACAATAGTCGAGACAATTTAATAAAAAATATCAGAGATACTTAGGAATTCATTACTTATTTATAATCTTCTAACTTACGTCTTACACCATCGATATTTGCTCTCTATATCGATATTTTATGTCTCTTTTTGTCGCTTTACCTTCCTTTCTCTTTTTTCCTTCTCTCTTTTCCCCTTTCATCTCTCTGTCCCTTTGCTTGTCGCTCTACTCCTGTCTCTCTGTCTTCTCTATTTTCTGTCTCTTTCTTTTCTCTTTTCTCTCTCCACGCCTGTCTTTCTTCGTTTCTTTAGTCTTATCTCTATATCTATTGTATCTTCCTTCCTCCTCTCTTTTATCTTTTTCTCTTTTCTAGCTTTCTTTTATCCGTCTCCCTAACTCTGTCTCACTTCCTCGCTCTCTTGTCTTTTCTCTCTATCCATTTTCCTTTTTATCTCTCTGTCTCTGTCTGTCTGTCTGTCTGTTCTGCTCTCTCTCTCTCTCTCTCTCTCTCTCTCTCTCTCTCTCTCTCTCTCTCTCTCTCTCTCTCTCTCTGCCCTCTTTCTCTTTCCCTTTCTTTTCTCTCTCTTTGAGTTGATTTATTCCTTAATTCACATCTCGGTTACTAATTTTCATTTCTTTTAATTATGTCCGCAGACCACGCCTTTATTATCCCTTAATTCTCCCTTCTTCTCCATCTTCCTCTCCCTCTCCATCACCCTCTCCTTATCTATCTATCTATCTATCTATCTATCTATCCCTCGTTTGTCCGGTCCATCCAGATGTCTGGAATTAATCACGCACCCTGCCCTTCTCAGCACGTCGGAAACGAATCCCACCTTTTTATTAAAACAAACAAAGAAATGACTGAATAAATCAAATACAACAAAAAAACATTTCTGTGGCAGCCATTTGTATAATTTGGAGACAGGTAAAATTAACACGTCTGCCACGAATGGGTGGAGGGTGCGTACCGTGTGATCCAATTAATGCTAAAATACCCAACCTTCTCAGTTTTGGCGGAAGAGCAGTGTTTAGAGAAAGTACTCTCTAAACTTTTCGGTTCTAGAGATTTCAAACATTTTAGTATTTTGTTTTTTGGGTTTTTTTTTTAGCATTTTCATCCCAAACATGGAACAGTGCCACTTTCATGTATGGGGGCTACTATCTAGGACATAATTTGCAGGGGTATTATATAAGGAGTTGAGCAGCAACGTTACACTTGAATTTTTGTATATTAGTACAGTCAGAGAAGCAGGAAGCCTGAAGGGAATTCCAAATTTAGTAGTCCTAGGAAAGAAACTATTAGAGTAGAACATTTTCTTACATCCGGGGATTTCTACTGTGTAGGGGTGCGATTTTGTTGCTTGTCAGGTTTGTCGGAGGTATTTACGTCGAGAGGGGTACAAGGGTTTGTAGTTCGTCTGGGCACCTAGGATTAAAATACTTGTAAAACAGACAGAGGCATGCAGCAATTCGTCGATGGGACAGAGGTTAAAGCCTAGCTGACAGTTCGGGACATATTAGGTTGGCGATACTCTTTTGAACCCTGTCTAAGAGGTAACGGTTAAAGAAAAAATAGTTTGTCACGTAAAGAAATGAATACATTCAAAGATGAATGAGTAACTAACGTTTTGATTTCTTCTCTCTCTCTCTCTCTCTCTCTCTCTCTCTCTCTCTCTCTCTCTCTCTCTCTCTATCTATCTATCTATCTATCTCTTTCTATCGATCTGTCTATCTATCTATCTCACACACACATACACACCATTTCTGTTTATATTGTCTTTTTAAAATGAATATCGATTGATAGGAGAATAACGATTTTACAGCATTATAGTTACTTCATAGATTGAAATAATGAATGAAATTAATTTTTAAGGGGCTAGTGTAGTTTGCTCGAAACATTATCTAGTGTGTGTATATGAAGATAATTTATAGAAGGCAATACAATGAAGGGTGTAACGGCCGGACATAAACCGAAGCAAATTAAAATCTCTAATTGTAGCAGAGAAATTTTAATATAAAGACGATAAACACATAATTTCTACTTAATTTTATATGATGCTGAGCGACACTGAGTAGCTCTACTAGTCTTTATAAATAAAACAGTAGATGTATGTCTGTGTGTAAATATTTAACAGATAAACTCTTAAACTACAGGTCACATAACACTGAAATTAACAGGAAATAGTAATTATACACCAAGGATGGTTTATAACGAGTAAAAGCTTTGTTTGTGTTGATAAATATCGCGTACAGACATACACCGGCAAGTTGAAATGCGAAATTTTTATTTGCACTGGCCGACATGTTTTTACTTCTTTCTGCGCATGCTCACATGAAATTAATTTCTTCAAGTGTGTTAATATTTAAACTTTATTATGTTTCTCTCGATAGCCACGTCGGTAGAGAACACGGCTAGATCGCTAAATGGTTCGGTTTCGATTGTAGCTGATGGCACCAAGTAACTTTTTTTCTTAAACTTTTCCTATCATGTTTTTGTATTTAATAAATGCGATTACCTGCATGATTTTAAATATATTTACATGTATTTTACGGCAAACGGTATCAAAATATTTATTTACAGAATTAGAAAATAAAACTTTTCTTTTTAATTTCTTACAGATATTTTTGGACAATAATTTTTTTGCCGAAAATCCTCACGAACGGAGACAAAATTCAATGAAAAAGAATCATACATTTCTGAAGTAATCTTGATAGAAAAGCTTACTTAGGCAAATATCAGGTTCCTGCGTTTCTTTCTTTTTCTTGTTTTTTCCCCCAAGTAATACGTAAATATTGCTCGAGATTCTGAAATTGGAAATATTTATAGTCTAGCCGAACTTTAATAATGTTGTCTTTATTTAAATTAAATTATTACTCCTGTTCCATTTAGATAATTTTCTTTTCTCTAAATAGCTTTTCCTATACTTTAAATAACTGTTCTCTTTTTCTATAAATAATCCCTCCTTTTCTTTTTTGTCAAGAAATAAGACGAAGGCATCCTCATATCTTTTCTTTTTTATTCATCGATTAAATAAACAAATATCAATTTCAAACCATCATTCTAAAGTTTTCGAATAAGTGTGTTATGTTTTTTAGAAAGTTTTCCTGACACATTTACTGAATTCAAATATTTTTAAGTTAATTATGACAACACAAAATAGAGATTTATTTTTATACAAAATAAAAAAATTTGTGACTAATAAAATATAAATAACCATTAAAATTTGATAAAACAAATATTAATTTCAATGACATTTTTTAAATAATTGGCCTCTCTGACTAAAATTTCATTTTTTTCAATATTTGTTTACATTAACTACAACTCACCGTTCACATTCGAAATGTCGACCTTTCTAGATTTTCGGGTATGCTGACAACGAATTTTACAGTTAAATGTGGGACTGATAAGTAGTTTACCAGATATGAAAACAGTTGTTATCCAACGTAAAAGCTAATGCAATCCTTGGCAGCCACCTTTTTCACAACCGAGGAATTAATAATGCGTATGTGTAACGGCTTTCCAAATAAAAACACCCAACCTCCCCATGTTAAGAACGGCTTTTGAAATAAACACCTCCAACTTCCCCTTGTTAAGAACAGTTTTCGGAATAAACACCCCATTTTTTTCCATTTGGGTAGGGGTGAAAAAGATATTTGATTTGTGGTTTGCCTTAGTTACACGCATGCGCAATATTAACAACTCCGTTTGGAAAAAAAATGGCTGCCAAGAATTACATAAGCTTTTTCGTTGGATATCATAAGTTTTCATATCTGGTAAACGACTTATCAGCCCAAAATTTAACTGTGACATTCGTTGTCAGCATACCCGAAAACTATAAAATTCGAGATTTACAGTGCAAAAACCGCCACGAGACTGAAATCAATTAATGAAAGGTGACACGAAAGCAATCATTCAAGCATTAACAGAAGATCTCTTGCTAATTATTTTTAAACGAAATTCAATAAAATTTGAATTTGTTCAAAAATAAATTTTATAAAGTTTATGTCTATTCACCTCGCGCAGGTAGAAGTGCTAAGCGGCAGTTGCCAAGTAATTACAGTATTGTAAGTATAATTCTATTCTTTTTAAATCGTATTCCGAAATCATCCTTCACCATTATTAATATTTAATTATGATATTAGTATAAGTTACACTTAAAATGATATAAAAAGAGAGATAGGTCTAACAAAACGTTATAGCCTGCAATAAGTGGTTTATCTATCAAACAAAATGCTGCAGTCCTTGGGAACCCAACGTTTGATTTGGTCTTGAATTCTTTCTTTCGATTTAAAATGTGATATGTAAATCCGGCACTTCTGCAATACTGCGTGGTAATCACGTTTTTGGTTTTCATTTTGGAGAATATTATTATGAAGACACATTTATTTGATAATCAGTCAGCAGCACTTTTCAAAAATCACCTCTTTTTCATTGGCACTGGTTCATAACATTGAATAGAGATCTTTAATTGAACGATTTGCCATGTCGTCAGACAGTAAATTCAATTGGTGATCTGATGATTAATGTTTTCCTTGATATTGCTCAACATTTCCGCAAAGTTGCATGGCTTTGTGAAAGAGCAATCTTGTTTCCTATAAATAATGCTGTTGATATGATCAATTATATTTTTTTGCAAGTTATCAATCCATTGTGTAATTAATGAAAGTCAGGCAGTAGAATTTCCTGTAGAATTCACTACAACCGCCTGGAATGCTACATCATAACATGATATTGAAAGTAGGAGCTCCAGTTATAGTATTGAGAAATCTTGATCAACTTAAACAGTATAATGGCACATGGTTAGCAACAAATTCTTTAAAAACTAATGTTCTGGAAGCCATTATAAGAACTGGAATTTTTTAAGGTGAAAGTTAATTTTTCGGATTCACCTATTTTTTCTGACATGCCGTTTCAGTTCAAGCGTTTGTAATTCCTAATAAAAAATAGTTTTGCCATGTCTATAAATAAAGCTCAAGGACAAATCCTCAAAGCTGTTGGACAATTTTCAGAGACCTAGCTTTTCTAATGGCCAATTGTATGTTGGTTGCTCAAGCATTGGAAGTCCTGAAAAATTCTACATTTGCACACCTCTTAGAGGTCACACCCAAAATGTTTATGTAAGAGGTCTCCAGAATTAATGCTACGTGCACATTTACCAGTGTTCAGATATGCACTGTTTGAAACTAAATTTTAATTATTTCATTAACAGAATAGATTACTAATGTGATCTTTATATATATTGTACATTAAATAGTTAAAACAAAAAGAAAATTTATCAGTTTCAGATATGCAATGTGATTTAGCAATAATTTGAAACAAAATAATTTTACACAAAGAGTCGGGGGAAATCACAGGTAATCATTAAATCATAAAGAACTTCCCCTTTATTGGACGAAATGAAGGCAAATTCAGGGGCAAACACGAAAAAACAAATTATAAGAAAATTACAAATTAACGATTGGGCACTTAAAATAATTAATCCATAATTCAAAGAAAAGGCCAACGATGGGGTAATGTTGCCAAATCTGGGCAGGAGCTGCTAGAAGTAGCTTATCCTGCCTTGACAGAGTTCAAAATAGACTTCGTAGCTTAGTGGTGGATGCCATTTTCTCTTCCCTGCAACCGCTTTCCCACAGAAGAGACGTTGCGAGCCTGTCTCTGCTTTATCGTTATTTTCATGGCAAGTGCTCAACTTAGCTTTAATCTATGGTTCTCCCCTCGCCAAACTTTCACGAAAAACACTCGTCTAGCCAAAACCACTGCCAATAATTTCCCACACTATCTAAACGTAGATTCCATGAACAAAACTTCTTTCTTAGAACTGCACGCCTGTGGAACTCTGTTCCGATTGCCTACTTTCCAGCTGACTAAAATCTGATTGTCTTCAAGTTCAACGTAAACAAGTTCTTGATGAACCGACCCCTAAGTAATCCAATTTACAAAAATCCCACTACTTATGTCTACTACGCGGTAATCACATTGACTAATGTATACTCATTAACCCTTATCCTCGAGTGGTCTCCTGGCCTTGATCAGTGGTGATTCCTGTGTAAAAAAACATTAACGAAAATAAAAATAGTATGTCATGTTAAAAATTAGCCCCCCCCCCCACACACACACAGTTATTGGATACTAGTAGGCCGCCCGGCGTTGCCTGGTCGTAAAATACGTATAAATATTCAATGTAGATTTTTTTTATTTGTTAGAAACAAAATACTGTAGATATTAAGAGTAACGTTAAATTCTTTTTTTCAAAAAATGAAGTAAAAAAAAACTAAAGAAACTGAGACATGTGCATGCGAATATTATGATTTTTTAAACAGTTCACTTTTGGCAAGTAAAAAAAAAGTACTCGAACTGTGATCGAAATGAAAACCTAAAGACAGTAAATCAAGTACGATAACCATTAGACCAGCTTGAGTATATAGTTTGAGAAGGATACTCACACACACATTCTCACTTTTATAAATATATAGAAAGATGTACAATACAGTGTGTTATTATTCCCATCACTACGACGCCATTAACTTATAGAAAGGTTCTCTAGAAACAAAAGCCAATTGTCTGATTGTATAAATCTTTCTCGCACCAGCTGCATAGCTAATTTTAGTTCACGAATAACTCCCAAATAATATTTCCGACAAATCCAAATGTTGCAAAATACCATTGCAACAGGAAACTGAAATCTTCAGTTTCCAGACCATAGCAAGACAGTGCAAAAATAGTCCATTCATATGTAATTTTGAATTTAAATCATTCTCTGGTGTTGACTTTGAAGCTGACTTTAAAGTGGTAAGGTGGCTCTCATTTGAAACCACACCAAAGACCATAACCGTAGCCGAAAACTTTGTTTTCACCATCCTAAGCACGCCCCTGTTATTCGTTGCAATCCAGCTATGCAATTGTCGTGTATAAAATAACCCCTTTTTTAGATGTCACTTTAAACTTAAATAACATCGCATACGAGCTATATATTAAAAGATAAACGCCAATCGAATATACGTAAACTCCAAGTCAAATCAGCCCATCAATCATATTACAGATTCCTAATTATATCGAACGTAAGCTTAGTAAAAACTCTAGCTATAAAAATTTATTAAAGAAGTCAAGCAGCATTTACAACTCTAAAATATTGGGTATAATAATATCGAAATTAAATATTGACACTAATATTATAATAAAATTAAAAAGAAAAGAAAAAGAAGTATAATCTCGTTTACACCATCATAATGGAGCATTCTCAAAATTAAACGTGTTAAGAAATTCCTAAATTGCATCGAAAACCACTTCCCATAACTGTCCTACAGTTAACCGACAATATCGAAAACATTGCAGTTTTATATATTCTCAATAATGTTAGATAATTTATCACCATAGTGAATCCGATACAATTTGAACTCGGTACAGCTGATCCCAGAGTACCTTACTGTATCAATATGGCAAATCACAACATCAATATACATTTTTAAATTTATTTATTTTCTGTGGTGGACATCGAATCCAGCCGTCTGGATGAAAACTTATATAATATTTAGACGATTAGACCCCTTAAGTTGATTACGGTCGATGACGATCAAGTTTAATAAACACGATTTCTTATGACGACCTACCCCTAACTGACTTACTAAAACATCATCCCAAAAATACAAGTCTCTTACCTATTTATGAGTAAGTGCCTTATATATATATATATATATATATATATATATATATATATATATATATATGATGATTGCAACGTCTTGTCAGACGCGTGCCACTCCCTCAGACATTTAAAATCCATGAGCCCAAATGCCTGAGGGAGTATCTATACACAGATGATGTTACAGAGTCTTAGCTTTGTACGACAGCTAAGTCTCTCTCTCGGTTCAAAATGTTGAGATCCAGCAACAAGCAAGAGCAAGATAGCCAGCAACAAATTAAACTGCAGACCAGCTTAATGCGGGTAATGGTCTTCCGCTTTATGGTTTTTTAAATCAGAGATTTGCGTCTCCTAGAAAGGTTGCCTCCACCACGGCTTACGGGAGCCCTGTCCACCCCAATACACATATACACACACACAAATATACACGGTGCTAGTTGGCCGTTGACCCAGAAAAAGAGTTTGATATATATATATATATATATATATATATATATATATATATATATATATATATATATATATATATGCGTTTGTGTGCGCGCGTGTGTGTGTTTTTAACAAGAATGCAACGTTGAGCCTGGCCAGTACCAGATGGGTGGCCATTTGGGAATAACTGATGCTGTATGTAGGGGTTCGTCACACTTCCGACAGCTTTTGTATTCCACATAGCCTACAATTGTCTCTACCTTGGATCAGGCTGGTTGGAACGAGAGTGAGCCTGGCTCTGCACAAACCAGCGTCACTTTAATAAAATTCCTAGCGCGTGTATTTTGCAAGCCTTATCAATGCACATTTTTTAAATATTTAAAAAATCTAAAATTGAAATTATTACTAGTATATTTTCCAATGATATTTCGAGAGTAATATCCTTTTTAAATCGAATTGATGGCGTGTTCTTTTCTCCGTATCTGAATAAAAGAGAGTTGGGAATGTGAAAGAGAAAAAGGAAGAGGAAGGATTTAAATTACACAATATGAAGAATATATTCTCTCTTTTCTCACATTTACTAAGCGCATTACTTATTTAAGACGTTCTCCGACTTTCTTTAAAACAAGAATAAAATATTCGTATTTTTGACTTTCACCAAATTAGGATGTATATATTTCTGTGTTCTAGTTTCTTTTGGATGTTGTTTGCTTTCTTAAATACAAAAAAATGGCAGACATTAGATGATTCAGACAAAAAGGTGAAAATAGCAATCCCAATTTTAGCGCGAACATATACATGCATACACACGCGCATTAACACACACGCGCGCGCGCACACATGTTGATACTGACATAATTTATATGCGTAAGTCAGTAAGAAAGAGTAATGTTTTGTGCTGAGTCATCTGAAATAACGAACCACACCTTTGGCGTCAAGACAACGTCGCATGGCGTTTCTATCGGAGAAATTTCTTTAACGGATGACATGGACACCGATTGAGTAAACATAGAATGATGAAGAGTTTATAAAGAATATAAAGATAAAACGGAATGAAGGGATAATAAAAGAGATGATGGAATGAAAAAATAGAGAAAACGGAAAGAGATTTATTAAACGTGAACAAAGAGAGGGAGGAAAGAGGGAAACGATAAAAAAAAGACGGGAAATAAGAACGAGGTAGAAATAGAGTAATGAGAGAAGGAGAGGCGGAGATTAATAAGAAGTGGAGAGAGGAAACGGCGATAGAAATACGTAAGGAAAAAAGAGAGGAAAACCGGGAGATGAGGAATAAAGAGACGGAGAGAGAAGATGGAAAAAAGAGTAGAATACTTATGAAAACAGAGGAAAATAATGTGTGTGTGTGTGTGTGTGTGTGTGTGTGTGTGTGTGTGTGTGTGTGTGTGTGTGTGTGTGTGCATTTCCATACCAAATATCTCTGTCAATTTTCGGTCTGCAGACTCGAGATTGAGCTGCCAAAGGGTAAAAGTTAAAAATATTTTACCTTTGCGTTGTCTAGCAAACCACTCAGCTAATTTTGGATCCAAACATTTGAAATTTATACATTTCAAGCATTTGAATCAGTTTTGGGGCGAAAATTTGGCTGCCAAAAGGTCAAAGTTGAAAGAGTTGACCTTTAAAGATTGTACCAAATTCCTCCGCCAATTTTGGGTGTAAAGAATTTAAATTTTAGATGTAGGTAACTTGGATATGGTAAAACTTTGTATTTCGATTTGAGACCAAAATAATAAATATTAAGGATTCAAAATTGGGGTCAAAATTTTAAAAAATTTACCTCTGCGGTCTCTACGAAATTACTTATTTGAAATCTTACATAAAGTGTATTCACACGTCAGACAAGTTATGAACATAGGGCCCGTGCAAAGTCGGGCTGAACTGCTAGTATATATATATATATATATATATATATATATATATATATATATATATATAGTAATAATTATTTTATACTCACAGACACTAATGTTTCATGCTTTCGCAATCATCAGTGCAGGAAGTAATAATTACTGCTGGTCGAGGGTTTCAAACTTAGCTACAAAGTCACCTTTTACTTTACATGCTAGGAACTTACCCCTAGGCCAGCGTCAATAAACACGAGAATTAATAGAAATTAAACATCTATAAATGCCGAATGTGAGCATAACAGTAAAGTAGAAGTCGTGAACGTTACATATTCACCAATTGCCTGCCTTTCTTATTTCCCAGACAGGGCTCAACTTTAATAATCTTAAAGGAGCTTATAATCATCAATATTAATTATTTTTATTCCTACTAGTATACTAGTGTTTGAAGCTCTCATGTCACAACCACTCCGCTACAATATTACCAAAGCAATATTATCATAAATATTTAATTAAATTCTTATTCACATACATATGTGTCTCATCGTTTTTTCCAAATAGTAGCATCTTACGTCCAAACGGCAAATGACTTGTTTGAGTATAAGTAAAAAAAAAAAAAAAGTTACCATTCTTTTCTACTTTTGAAGTCAATTAAATGACTGCACGGATCAAATAGTCATTAAAAATCTGTTGTTTGAATAATATTAATAGCTTTAGAGACCTCAATGATTTTATACCGCAGGTTTAGTTGAACACTATCTTTCACTAAGAAGAGTGGATGCTATAGTAGTGGCTCCTGCATAAAATAATTTGCTAATTGAACTGTAATGCCAATTTACTGTCTATAACGACAATAGTTGACCGTTTCCTCACGTTACCATTGCTTCTGTCATACTTATCCAGCGTCATGCCAAATGCCAGCACTAACATTGAGTGATCATCAGTATTTCTCTCTCAACAATCATAACAAACGTTTCTAAACAAATTGAACTGTAATGCCAATTTACTGTCTATAACGCCAACAAACGTTTCGAAACTATCTCCACGAGTTTTACTAAGCAAATCACACAACAACTCGTGCTGTAACAAAAACGCAACACAACAACGAACCAATGTTAGGGAGGTGACAGTGACTGAGTGGTTAACGACACGGACTAACAACCTGGCGATGTCAAGTTCAAATCCAGTTCGTTGCACAAAAGCGCTTTCACTTAGGGATGTTGGCAACCTTCACGTGGTTCTTTCTGTAAGTAGTCGATTCTTTTTAGAGATTCTTCTAACTAGAAAAATATCGGGAAAACCAATGCCAACAATAATCATCTGATTCATCCAAAGTAAATGAACAAGGCTCAACAACAATGTCACCATGCAGCACCTTCTCGCGTGCACAACAAACGCTGTGTCAAAACCGCTCCCGGTTCGATTGTAAATCTTGTGTCGTGGCAAAAGTCGGTGCTTTGTTATCCTATCTACATTACAGTCATCTAAATTAAGATTGGCATTACCATTGCTTTCATTATCAACGCCAACTCCCTTATGTCTGAAATTTTGGTTTGTAGCAGGATCATCTATGATAGATGCGTTTCACACAAAGCGGTATTAGAACTTCAACCTGGCACGAAGCTCTGATGAAAATCCAGGCATCAACATCAGGATCTGTCGTCCTCTAGTCGTCCCTGCCTCTGCATGTGAGAAGCATGTGCGTGTCAAGTGCAGAGTCGCAAATCAATAGAATGAAAATGGCAATGTTGCTTCTGTGCCATTCGGTTATGTGTTCGGATTAAACTTTCCTCAACTTCGTATGCAATCTTGCAGGTTAATAAATAACTTTGCAATGAGGATTTCATGCAATCAGACAATCCTGACGCACAATCGCCATGAGCTCTAAGCAAAATTTTAAATCACTTTAAAAAATGAAATAACAACAACAAATATCATCATCATCATCATCATCATCATCATCATTACAATCATCATCATCATCATCATCATCATCATCATCATCATCATCACCACCACCACTACCACCACCATCATCATCATCATCACCACCACCACCTTCATCATCATCATCATCATCATCATCATCCTTTATATTAGTTATTCAAAGTTGGATCATCATCATATTCAGTTTAACATCTGTATTATGTGCTAGTATTTTAGAAATTAACTTCCAAACTAATTTATCTCATTGCTATAAATAGATTAGTTAACAGTATTAGGGTTGCAATTCGACTAAAGAGAGTGGCAAAACTCCAGGAGGAATCTGCATCAGGATCTGTCGTGTTTGGGTCATATCTGCTCTTACGTATGACAAGCAAAGACGTGTCAGGTTTAGAATCGCAAAGCAACATAATGAGAGTGTGAACGCTGCTTCTGCACAATTTCTTTATTTGTTCTCATCTAAACGCTTCCCGACTTCGCACACAACAGCTGGGCCTTGATACTTTCGATGTTAGAGATGAGAAGCTGCAATCTTGCAGGTTAAAGAATAATCCGCGACTAACGAAGAAGACTTCATGCAGACCAAACATGAGACATGATCTTCAAGAAGTCAGGCTCGTTTAATAACACCACAAGCGTAACCATCATATTCATACGAAGAAAACGAAAAGAACGTAAAGACTGCATCCTTACTAATAAGAACAAAATCTCTCAAAACACAAATACAAATTATCGCCAGAATATCAAGAATTTTAGTTTATACCAACGGTTTGCGGAATTTTCTATGGGGAAGCGCTTCCTGTCCAATGTCAAATTTTGTTCCTTTGAAACTGAAAAATAGACGATGTTGCCTTGAAGAGTTGTTTCAGATTGTCAGTTGTTCGACTAATTTGATTGTAGACATGCACTTCGTTTTTCAGCGTTTAGCATCATTCCTCATGGATTGTGATTAGTGATAATGGGGGATTTGAATAGGTATGTTTGACTTACGGCAGAAATTTTATCTGGTCGATTGACTTCGCCTTTATCACTCGAGGAAAAAGATGTGGAGCCTCTTCTATATATTCAATTGCATAGAATGTTAGTGAAAGTAAAACGGTATTAATTTGAAATCATATCCATTGTTGACCATTTAGATAATAAATTTGTTGTGTTACGAATACAATTGGCTGATAAGCATTATCTGGATGATTACTGGATGTTTAATGCCATGTTGCTACAGAGAGAGAATTTCAGAGAACTCCGGCGATCAGGCTGGCTTTGGTTTTATTGGTGATGTTATCGATGTAGGACCAAACGAAGTAATCCAGCGGGTTCAGGTCGAGCAAGGAGAGGGATCAGTGAGAGAAAAGTACAAAGTTGTAGAACTTCTTCTGAAGCCAAGCCTGGGTCTCATTGGACTTGTGGGCCAGCGCCGAGTCCTGCTGCCACACCCAGGGTCTGCCAGCAACCACTTGATTGCACCAGGGGATCACTACACTTTTCAGCACATCCAGGTACACTTTTAGACAAAATACATTTTATTAATAAGTATAGATATAGATAGAGATAATGGCTTGAATTAAAGTTTAACGAGGGGTGTAAACTCTTTTCTTCTCTTTCCCTATACATTATTTATGTTATTGTTCTTTTTCTTTTCCCTTGTCAAACTTTGATTATGTTCTGCAAAACCAAAAACAAAAAAAAAAATTTCCTCTACAGAATAACAAAACTATATGTCATATTTGTTGTTCGACTCATTTTTCGATTAGGTTCTCTTCCCCTTTTTTCTTTAAATATTCTTGTCATAGATTCCTTGAAAAAAGCTTCTTTCTTAGAACTTCGCGCCTGTGGAACTCTGTTCCGTCTTCCTGCTTCCCACCTGACTACAACCTGGATGTCTTCAAGTCCAACGTAAACAAATTCCTGATGAACCGCCCCCTTAAGTAGACACTTTATTAAATCTCCACACTATCGTACTGTACTTACAATAACCCTTATCCCTGAGTGGCTTCCGGGCCTTGATAAGTGGTGACCACCTTGTAAAAAATATATATATATAAAGAACTGGAAGCGTAAGACATTTTGCCTCAAAATTACCGGATTCGGCATAAAATATTCCCAAACCGGTTTATATGCCGTAAAACAAAACAAGCAAACCAAAAACTATGAATAAATATTTGAAGATATAAAGAACTTAAAGCATAAAAACTTTTACTAAAATGACTTGATTAAATATTGAATAACACACAAAGGGTTGATATGCCGTAAAACCAATCTTTTCCTTCTCGCGCATTTCCTTTTCTCTTTGTCTTCTTTTGCTTTTTTTTCTATTTCTCTTGTTTGTCTTTTCATTGTTTCATTATATTTCTTCTTTGATATTTTGCTTTTCTTTTCTATCGGGTAATAACTCTCCCCTTTATTTTCTGTTTCTCTTTTCAATTTCTCCAGTTTCCTTTTGTTTCTAACACCCCTCACTCGGAAAACCCCGATCGACACAAGCGACCACCCAGGAGATGTACACCTACAATACCACCGCCCCACCCCCTCATGAAACTCTCCGGTAAACTTTCCTTTCTCTCGTTGACTTGAATTTCTCTTCCGATTCTCGATCAAATTTAGTTTCCTCATTATCCCCACCCCCCAACAGCACATCACTCAGGGACACAAATTTTAAATAAAATTACCTTCTCCCTTAAAAACAGCCTCCCACGGACAAACACGCGTCCAATTGTGCCCAAAACACGCGTAGAGGGTTCACTTCGTCTTTTTCTTATACGCCCTCAAAATACAAACTCCTTATACCAAACAAAACAAAACAAATATAAAATAAAACCAGCCAACCAACACAGCATTAAGAATATTTAAAGAAAAAAGGGGAAGAGAACCTAATCGAAAAATGAGTCGAACAACGGGACCCAGGACACACTAGGGAGTCCAATGTGGAGGGTCTCGAGTGGAGAACGAGTAACGGGTCAGATAATGACAGCTTGCAGGATGGACATTGGCAGCTGAAGTGGCTGAGACGGTTTGGAAGTGACTAGACAAAGCTTGGAGAAACAACATAAGGAAAGAAGGCCAGAAGGAAAGATGGATGGACACTGGACAGGGGACAGCAGGGAAGGCTAAGAAATGAAAGCCTTCGCGTGTGTTACTACCAAATAGATATGTTTATAAAACCACTAAATAAATAAAAATACTCACTAGTACATATATATTTTTTTACACGGTGGTCACCACTTATCAAGGCCCGGAAGCCACTCAGGGATAAGGGTTATTGCAAGTACAGTACGTTAGTGTGGAATTTTAAAAACAATACCTATGTCGCTCCGCATTTAGGTAAAAATGCACTTTCGTATAAACAAATTTATTCAAAAGGTATCGTAAACAAAAGCAAATAAACAACACACACATATATATATATATATATATATATATATATATATATACATACATACATACATATATATATATATATATATATATATATATATATATATATATATATATGTATACTAGCATGGGTAACCGGCGTTGCCTGGGTTGACATGAAGTTCAGTTTGGAACACGCCTGCTATACTAATTTTCATCATAGGTAACGTGGATACACCCTCAACAATTTCAAAAATAAAAGAACGGATAAAAACATGTAAATGTAATCGCCCCCCAAAATAAGTATCTGATACTCTTTCCACCAGATATTTCGGCAGAAGGGATCACTATCCTAAGAAAACTCACGATTTTGTGAACCTAAAAAATAACGTTTAGCCTTCTACTCCAATAGAACTGCTAGATTTTGGAACTCCCTTCTAGAATTCAACTTTTCCCAACTGTACTGACATGCAGAAGTTCAAATGTAATGTAAACAATCTTGTTGCTCAACTCTCTACATAGTATCCCTGAAAATTATGTCCCTGATAGTAACCCTCTACCGATAAGTTAAAAGCAGAATAAATTCATTGATTGATATAATAATTAAATGAATGATCTTGCGCTACGAAACAGGTGTTGTCAGGAATTGTGCATGTCAACATACTTAAAGTAATAAAATATAAGATGGTCAATATCTTGAAATTTGTACATAGTATAGACTTTTCTCATTTATTTTATATATATATATATATATATATATATATATATATATATATATATATATTGTGCTTGAATAATGACTTGCTATATATATATATATATATATATATATATATATATATATATGTGTGTGTGTGTGTGTGTGTGTGTGTGTGTGTGTGTGTGTGTGTGTGTGCTTTGAGAAAAAATATCCGGAAAAATCGGAAAAAAGAATAACTCTGTCGTGTTCAATCAGATGTGCTAAAATAAT
Organism: Euprymna scolopes; assembly: GCF_053919585.1. Classification (NCBI taxonomy): domain Eukaryota; kingdom Metazoa; phylum Mollusca; class Cephalopoda; order Sepiida; family Sepiolidae; genus Euprymna; species Euprymna scolopes. The sequence continues at coordinate 30,294,161 of NC_136483.1, read as the reverse complement.
GACTTGCTATATATATATATATATATATATATATATATATATATATATATATATATATATATATATAGCAAGTCATTATTCAAAACCCAATATATATATATATATATATTATGTTTGAATAATGACTTGTTATATATATATATACATACTTATATATATATATATATATATATATATATATATATATATATATATATATATATATATATATATATCAAATCATTATTTTAGCACATCTGATTGAACACGACAGAGTTATTCTTTTTTCCGATTTTTCCGGATATTTTTTCAATTCGCCGAGTGGTCTTTTTTATCTCAGCTGGCATTAGGTATATATTGGCACCCAAAGTTGTTCAGCCATATTCTTCTCAAGCGCCTGGTATCGGTGCACCCTAACCCTAACCCTAACCCTAAACGCGAACCCCTAACCCGATTATCGTCAGGAGCGATTGTTGTTGTTATCGTTTTCTTTTCTTTGGAGCTTGGTGTATTTATAGTTTGTTTTGTTTTGTTTGTTTTGTTTTTTGTTTTTTGCTTTTGTTTTGTTTGTTTTTTTAATTGATTTATATATATATATATATATATATATATATATATATATATATATATATATATATATATAACACTTTTAAATATAGAGATAAGACAAACTCAGTCCTAATGAACCATGTATGTTAGTTAAAAGTAAAGGGAACATATTTCTCCATCAGTGAAGAGAAAGTCATCATACCCCTCAGTTTCGAACTGGTGTTTTCAATGCGGTGAAATATTACCACTAATAGTTCCAGAACAGTAAACAAAAGGAGCATGCTATACAAAGGATGTATTCACAAAAGACAGGCGCTCTTAATTAACTGGGAAAATCTGTTGACAAAGAAAAAATATTCTAAATATTCAAAATAAGGCTGATAGGAAATCCGCGCCATTTAACGATACATTCATGAAAATAAAACAGAATTAATAAATACAGAAAGGAAGACACTGCACTGTGCACTTATGAAGGAAAACCAAGGGAAGAACAACTTTGTACTAATGTGGTTATGGGGTTTCTTTTCCCCTTTATTTTAGGGGAAGGGTGGGAAAAAACAGTTTATTTAGTGAAGTTTTTAAGATTGTTGTATTATTTTCTCTTCATCATAATCGCTCTGACCCCAATCTGGATAAACTTCTATAATTGACTTCTCGGACTGACTTGTACTCCTGATCTGAACTGGAACACATACATCAAATCTGTTGCCAATATCGCTGGAAAAATGGTTGGATCATTCTACCACTCCAGAAGATATGTCACTGGTGATGCAATCTTCTAATTGTATAAGAACCAAATACATTTTAGGAGTACTGATGCTACATCTGGCAGGAGCTGATAGGGTTCAAAACTGGCGAAAACTAGTAGGCGATGCTCTTTTCTCTTCTCTGCAACCTCTTTCTCAGAGAAGAGACGTTGCGAGAATGTCTCTGCTCTATCGTTATTTCCATGGCAAGTGCTCGTCTGAGCTCCACTTTATGGTCGTTCCTTGCCAAACTTTCACAAAACATTCGACTAGCTACAAACACTATCAGAAATTTCCACCATTCTCTATCTATTTCTAAATCTAAATGCAGATTTCATTAACAAAGCTTCTCTCTTAGAACTGCCCGCCTGTGGAACACTACTCCACTGGCCTGCTTTCCGGCTGATTACAATGTGGTAGTCTCCAAGACTAATGTAAACAAGTTTTGGTTGAGCTGTTCCCTTAAATAATTAGATGTCTACCCAATCTACACTTTTAACGATTACTACACTACCGACTAACATTAATTAACCCTTACACTCGAGTGATTTTTAGACTCAAAAAGTGATGACTCCCTTGTAAAATATTCAATTATTGGCGGAAGTTCGCTTTTTTTTTTGAGTTCCCACCAATGGATATGTAGTTATGTTTTTGTTTGTTTATATATATATATATATATATATATATATATATATATATATATATATATACTAGCAAAAGTACCCGTCGTTGACTGGGTTCCAAAATAGCCTCCAGAAAATAGACTCTGATTTATGAAAGTATGATAAGTTATGAAAAGGAAGGGTTGTAAAGAGATAGCTTCGAATTTTGGGGTATCAAAACCAAAGCAAAATATGATGAAAGTAAAAATAAAATAGATAACCCCCATAATTTATTATACCATACCTGTTCAAACTGAAATACTTATCACAATATTCTGTGGATCTATATAAGATATATACCTTGTTAAATTTTGTGACATATTTCCATTTTACGGAGGTCAGGTGCGAACCAACACCTCATAATTTTATTATACCATATTTCTTCAAACTGAAACATAATTATCAAAGTATACTTACGCAGATAGATATGAAAAGTCTTTATTAAAGTTTGTGCCTATTTCCATTCCATGGAGGCCAGGCGCGAACTCAGACCCCAAAATTTTATTATACCATCCCTATTTAAGATAAAACATACTTATTAAAGTATTCTTATGTACATCTATATCAAAAACACTTGTAAACGTTTTTTTTTTTTTTTAATTTTTAAATTTGTTATTTCTATACTTTGTGGACCAGGCGCGAACGCAGGCCCCACAATTTTAATTAACCACCGTTCTGCCAGATCAAACATTCCCATTCCTATGTCTCGATACATCTTCTATCATTATATGTAATCAGTTTTTTTTTAAATAGTCAACCATATAGGAGCCTATTCGTGACCAGACGCACACACACACACACACACACACACACACATTCAGCTTTATATTATAGATAGATACATATGCATGACAGAAAAGAAATTCTTTTGGACCCTAGACGTCTTTCGCCATCAGGGGCAAACGGTGGCATTTTTTATCTTTTTTAAAAATGAAAATATGGGAAGAAATAAAAATTAATGATGAAAATGAGAACGACTTATTTAGAATTATACTAAAATATATGTACAGGGAAGAGGATTAGGATGAGCGAAAGATGTCTAGGGTAAAAAAAAAACTTTTTTTCTGTCATTTGTAAATTCTGTACCACAAATAAACTCTTTTCATATACATATATATATATATATATATATATATATATATATATATATATATATATATATATATATATACGAGCAAACAGTTAATAAAACATGTTAAAAAACATTTTGAAATGAGTTAAAAACATATTTAATCTGAAAAGGAAACACTACATAAGTGGATAGTCCTTAATCCGCGGAGTTTCGAAGAAATACTTTCCTTCTCATCAGAGGGTAGGAATTTGTAAAATGCGGGATCGGATTTTGCATGTAAAAGTATTTGATGAAACAACAAGTAAGTCAAAGATCTTACTTGAAAACAAAAAAAGTGAAGCAGAGGGAGTATGGTGAAGAAAAAGGTGATTACACATGAATGGATATTCTGGTGGAAGATAAATAATCCAGTGACGGTAAAATCCAAATATATAACTTCAGGAAAGTTAATTGAATTTCCATTTGCACAAGTAAAATCCAAAAATCCCGTAATTGGAAGAAGATTGTCCATAATAATCCAAAGGCAGAAATCCATGGAAAGATTCACAAAAATGTGTACAAGGAAAAAAGGAAAAAATTCCAATAATATTAATAAAAGAAAAATAAGATATGCTTTTCATTCTACTGCCGAGATATAAATATAAATAAGAAAGATCAAGGAAGAAAAAGAGGAGAAAAAAAGGAGGAAAAAAATGGTGATAGAGTTAAATATAAAATAGAGAAACAAATGTCAAAATGACCCAGACAGGAAATGTTAAAGGCGCGAAAAAATATATAGGGCAAAATAATATAGGTCAAATGAAATGTACAGGTCATCACTTAAAAAAAGGTCAGCAAGAGTTGTTAGAAGGTACTAAATGGAAAATAAATAAATAAATAAAGAGAAAATAAATGATAAATAAACAATAAATAAAAAATAAAATATAAAATAAAAAATAAAAATTATTTAAGGGGAGAGGATGGCCGGTATATGCAAATTCAGGAAAAAGCAAGAAAAAAACTAAGTAAAACCATATAGTAAGATATAAGTAAATATACATACAAGATATGAAAGTGTGGGTAGATTGATATATTAGATAGATAGGAAAGTTTAAAGAATAAAGCAGAAAATGCAGATAAAAACCGGCCATGCAAAGAAGGGATAAAGAATTAAAATAAAGGATTATTAAATCATAAAGTATTAAGAAGTATGTAGAAAAACGATTAAGTTAAAGAAAAAAAAGTTATATCGATATAAAAGGTAAAAGTAATAACTATGTAATTTCAACATTGCCTTAATTAAATTTGGACTTATGTTTACAGAAAGAGATCAGTTCATTTTTAGAATTTATTATATTGTTACTTTGAGGGGAAGTAATTATAGTTATAGCTTCGGTTGTGCAGAGGCGACATGACTTACAGCATGGAGTATAAGACTTGAATTTTGTAGACGACCATTCGGGTTTAATAATGGACGATTTTTAAAGAACAAATCAGATATCCTCTTAGCAACTAAAGATATTTAGCTGCCATGGCTCCCTACGGTGTATTCGCTCTGACAATTGTACGGAATTCACTAACAAAGATTTTGAACTTTTATAATTAATCATCGTATCAAGCATGAAAAATCGGTCGCTAAATCGCCACGCCAAAACGGAACTACGTAAAAAGCATGGCGGACACTTTTTGAAATGGCAAGATGTCTACTCATTGAATCAAACCTCTCAAAAGCCCCTGGATGTACGCACTTATGGCGGCTGCATATATATATCCAACAGGTGCTTTAACAAAACATTATCTAAAACCTCGTATGAAGCTTTCTGTGGTAGAAAACCAAATTTAAGCAGAATGCATGTATTTGGTTCAGTTTGCTTCGCATATATAGATAAAAAGAGTAAATTAAATATTAAAACCGGTAGATGTATAGTTCTTGGGTACGATAAAAACAGTCCAGCCAATTTAGTATTTTTTCCAGAGAAAAATAAAATAAAAAGAATCCGATATGTAAAATTCACAGACACGTTTAATTATTATTATTATTATTATTATTATTATTATTATTATTATTATTATTATTATTATTATTATTATTCTTCTTCAATTTTCACCCAAAACAAGACACAGTACCACTTTGAAGTAGGGGGCTACTATCGGGGACATAATTTGCAGGGGCATTATGAAGGGAGATGAATAGCAAGATGTCTGTTCACATTACACTTGAACCTCTGCATATCGGTACAGTTGGGAAAGCAGAATCCCGGAAGGGAGTTCCAAAGACTTACAGTTCTGGGGAAGTAACTATTGGAGTAAAAGGCTTTCTTACACCTAGGGATCTCTACTGTAAAGTAGTGGGACTTAGTTACTTGTCGGGTTTGTCGGGGGTAGTCACGTCGAGGAGGTACAAGCGCTTGCAGTTCGTCAGAGCATTCACCATTAAAGTATTTGTAGAACAGGCAGAGGGATGCAACATTTCGTCGATGGAACAGAGGCTGAAGCCTAGATAACAGTTCAGGACCTATCAGGTTGGCGACTCTCTTTTGAACCCTTTCCAGGATGAGAGACAAGCAGCAGATGTAACAACCCAAATGTGACAACAGTACTCCATACATGGGCGAATGGTGGCCTTATAGAGGTACAGAATACTTTCAGGCGTAAGTAATTTTCTAGCACGGTAGAGAGAGCACACCTTCTTTGCAGCAGCCTTGGCAATGCTCTCAATGTATCTATTCCAGTTCATGTTCCCTGTAAACGTAAGGCCCCGGAGTTTAAAAGAAGTACTTTCAGGCAATGTGTTCTTGGCCATTGCTATTGGTAGTAGAGGAGGTTTCTTGTAGTTATTGAAGGAAACAAGCTAGGCAGCATTGAACGTAACCATCCATTTTTTCCCCCATTCCACTACAGATTGGAGGTCATCCTCTAGTGTTTCTGCCATTTTCTTGGATATGTGTTCATTTGTTCCCCCTCATGCCTGTTATAGAGAGTGGTGTCATCAGCAAATATACCCATCTCCGAAACAATTTTATCAGGGAGGTCGTTTATGAATATCAGTAATAATAAAGGTCCAAGGATAGACCCCTGAGGTACTCCCACATTTATATCATATTGTTTAGATGTACGACTGTCGAGGACAACTTGGATTTTTCTTTTATCTAAGAAGGATTTAATTACATTATGTATTCTTCCAGTGATACTATATGATCTCATTTTCCTTAGAAGACCATCGTGCCATACTCTGTCAAAAGCCTTAGATATATCAAGTGTTACCGCTCTACTCTCCCCTGTTTTGTCCAGTGAACGATATATACGTTCAGAGACTACAGTTAAGATATCTGCTGTTGAACGGGCTTGCCTAAATCCATATTGTTTATCAGTCAGTAGTTTAGCAGCTCTTAGGTGTTGGACTAGGGTTTGATTTACTAAGGACTCAGGACTCAAATATTTTGGCGAAAAGTGGGAGTAGGCTGATGGGGCGATAATTTAGTGACTCAATTCTTTCACCAGTATTCTTGAAGACTGGTACAACAGAAGCGGTTTTCCAGCAGTCGGGAAAGCAATATTTGTTAAGGCATTTATTGTAAAGTTTGGAGAGAACTGGAGCAACCTCAGCAGAGCATTTTTTAATAGCACATCCGGGATGAGATCTGGTCCACATACTTTTGATGTGTCTAGCTTTTTATGATACCATGTACCTGAGAGGGGGTGATTTTCAAATCGTTTAGTGTGGCGTCTGTCCGCAAAGGAAAGTTGGAGACGGAGTGGTGTGCCAGGTCCAGTGTGTAGTTTGAGGCAAACCGACTTGCCAAGCAGATTAGCCTTGCCGGTTGCCGTGCAAGCAACCTCATGATTGTTTGATAGTGGGGGAATAGTTGACTGCCCATTATTTACTACACTGTTGTAGGTTTTCCAGAAATCACAGGTTCCTAATTTCTGTGCTTCGATGCGTTTTCTGGTGGTTTCAATGTAATCTGTCTCAGCTGTCGCTATTACTCTCTAACAATTACTTCTAGCTTCTATATACTTCTATCTGTTTGAACTGGACTTATGTCGGTTGAATCTGCGAAGCGCATGCCGCCTTTGAGCACTGGCAGCTGCACTAGCAGAAGTAAACCATTTAATTTAATTAATTTAAAATTAATTTAATTTTAATGAAGAAACTCCGTTATATGAAAAGGATGAATTTATATTTCCTCAAATTATTAAAACAAATAAAGACAACGAAGATGACGAAGACAAGAGTATCCATGATGATGATGATGATGATGATGATGATGATGATGATGATGATGAAGAAGAAGAAGTCGAAAAATATCCCAAAAGAAGCAGAAGACGACCCGATTTTTTTGTGGTCGACAATATGAAAGATTATCAAATCGACTATTTTTATTCCATGGATAATACGCGAAAAAGCTTTAACGAAGAAATTAATTCAGAACATTATGATCAATGGAAATTAGCAATGAGAAATGAAATAGGTGATTTGGCAGAAAATAATAACTATTCGGTTGTACCTCTCCCAAAAGATAAACATGTTATTTCTACAAGATGGGTCTTTACAAAAAAGACTACAGCATCAGGCGTTGGTCAGTACAAAGTTAGATTTATTGCTAAAGGATACTCTCAGATTTACGGTATAGAATATTTTTCTATGTTTTCACCGACCACAAACCTAATGACAATCAGAATTTTATTGCAAATCGCATCGCAATATGACTTAAACATCCATTTAATGGACGTAAAAATGCTTATTTGAATACCCCAATAGACTGTGAAATTTATGTTACCCCCCCCCCAGAGGGATTTATAAAAAATAAAAATAGCGTATGGCGACTTAACAAATCATTATACAGTCTAAAGCAGAGTGCTCAGTGTTGGAATACAGTAATTCATGATTATATGATTGAAAAACAATTTAAACAGTGCCCAGCTGCCCCCTGTTTATATACCCAACACAAAGACAATAAACTACTGATTTTGGTTTTATGGATCGATGACATATTAATCGCATCAAATTATGACATATTAATCGCATCAAATTATGACATAATGTTGACCGATGTTAAAAACAGATTAAGTAAAAAATTTAGAATGAACCAAAAGGACTTCCCCATTATAACAAATAAGGGGGGTGGATGTCGCAATATTTTTTAATTATAATGGGGGTATGGCCCCTCAGAGTTGGAAGATTCTAACGAAACAAATTAATTCACGTTCTGCTGCCATCCAATCAGAATTGCTTCATAAAAAATTAAATCTTTTCTTTATCAAACTTGCATGTTTCCTTCATGTCAACGCGGGAAGAATCTTTTGCTCTGTGGCTACAAAATTATAAAGTCAGAAACTTGAACAAAAGAACTGTCTATTGAGAACCAGTCACCTCCAGGGCTCGTATAGAACAAATAAGCATCGGAAACTGTTCTGAAACGAAACATGGCTTACAACTCAAGAAGGCTTTCTGTACTGTAGAGACCTCAACAGTAAAGAGGTAGAACTTTGCTATTTGACGGGTTGGTAGAAAGTCGACGGATCACAAGTGCCAACAAATTCTTGTTATAAACAAGTAATCAAACGCAATTGATTCTAGTTATCAATGTTGGTTTTCTCAGTGTTCCTCACTTATTAACTTTAATCTCGAGTGACCTTTGACCTTGAGAAGAAATGATCCATTAGTAAGAGAAGAAAATACATGCATTCAGCAAATAAACACGGCAACTTGAATCTCACCTGAGCAGATCACAGCATCACGAATAATGCAATTGCTCTAGTTCACTTTATCACAGTGGAGACGCTAGCATTAATTTATGAGTACGTACTAAACTTTTTGTCCTCTTCTGATCAAATTGACATGGACGGTAGTAAAAACAGAGTTCAAATTTGCCCTACCTGTGACCTCATCATTTTAAAACGCCGAGGAAGGCTTTATTGGTTAGAAGGAGGAAACTGGTGAGAAAACAATGTAGATGAGAAGAATAGAGAAGGGGATGATTAACTCGGTGATGAAAACACGTATACCCAGTTTTCTTTCAGTTGATTCCAACCACAGCTAGGTATGGTACAAGACTATGGGGAAACCAGTTTTCCAGAACTGTACTCTAGTTGGGACAAAAATGAATTAAATAAAATTAGGCAAAGGAAATTAGGCAATTTTAGCAAGGTAGGAAAATTAAACAGCTACGGAATAAATAGCGATCGAAAATAGATTTTAGGGTGACTTTTTTAAAGCCCCTCACCTGATATTTAAAAATGTATTTTTCTAAATTTTTACTGTTGTTCTAAAACAAATAGAATCAATTTTTATAGAGAACACGCTTCTTGTATTATTTTTTTTCCAATTATCTTTATATTAATATCCTAGTACCTTTAATGCATGTACATACATGTGTCACGGTTTCCATATTATAAATTATTCAATTTGGAGATCCTATTTATTAAAAAAGGAGGATAGAAGGTGATGACATAGTACGAATATTAAATTATTAGTAGATAGATACGCTACTTTGCTATTCGTAATATGTTATCACTTTCTCCTCCTTTTTAATAAATAGGATCTCCTGATCACTGAAAACACAATGTAAAAACAAAAAGATTAAAATAAAAAAATGATGTCATTTTTTTGCCGTACGTGAATTTAAAATATACCTTCTTGATCTTCTGGCTAGGATCTGTTCTCTTTTAAGAATGTATAACGATATCGTGGGGATCCGTTGCGCCAGGGGCTCATACAATGGAAATATGTCACAGACTCCTATAAGGATATTGGTGATAAACCGTAATAACCTAATATATTCTGACACTACATTAATCAGATTACTTAGATAAATACATTTGCAATTTTAACAAAAGAACTACAATAATGTCGCGGGCTCTCTATCACGTTGAACGTCCATAGAATGCTCAGCAGCGATATATTACATATGAAAGATGGCACTGTGGAATTTCCACAGGTCTCGCTAGTTATTTATTAATATAATAATTAGAAAAATAATACGATAATGTGTGGGTTTTATTGGCTTTAAACCCCATTCAATATTTTAAAATACGTTTTTACATATACTTTTGAGGTGAGGCTTAGTCTCTTTTCAATGCCACATCTCCCACAAAAACGGTCTTCAAATCTATTTTCAACCGATATTTGTTGCATAATTACCAAATTTCCCTACCTTGCCGAAATTGCTTAATTTTCCGTTGCCTAATTTTCCGGTACCACAAAAGTAACCATGAACGGATGCATCAACATTCTCAGTACGAGTTCATTAGGCTATCGGCAATAATCTAAACCGCCCTCAAGAAAAAGCTTAAGGCCTGGAAGAATGTATCTCCCAGAACCGCGATTTAAAAAAGTACCATCACTGAGTTTTTCTATCGAATGGTCTTCCGGTTTTCCGGCTGGGATCAAAATGTAGTGTGCATTCTATATCTGGTCAGTTATTTATTTTTATTTTGGTGTCTATGGTAAGAGTATAAGTACGTCTGAATCAATGAGTGAAGACTTCTCCGCGTTTGCTATTTGCCTTAAAAATAAAATATTGATCAGGACTAAATATGAAAATCGTGTAAATCAATTGGAAATAATACTCTTGTTTAATACAAATGAATATTTGACTCAAACTATTCTTGTATTTACCCTTTGCTTCTAAATCTATTCTCGAAAATGAAAGGATATTCGTTTTTTCCACTTCTTTTAAATTAACCGAATTGTAATAATCTGGTAGTTATTTCTATTTTATTTCCAAGGAATAAACTCTGGAGATCTGACCATTCTTTAGCATATAAATATATCTGTGTCCTCATTGGTTGAGAGGGATAGTCCCCAACACTGGCGATTTCAGCGTTTCCATTCAACTTCAGTCCCAGATTATTTCCCTTAGAGAAAAGCCGTATTTCACAGCTCTGTCGTTTAAGTTAAAGCTGTGTTATTTCTTTTTAAGAAGCCAGCATAAGCTATTAAAAAGTATTAAAATTTAGACGCACCTTATCGAAAAAATCTGTATAGTTCTAAACACACAATCTTTGAAGAAAGAGGTTTTTTATCGAACTCCTCGCAAGGTGATGCAAATATTATTATCGCTGAAAATTAATAAAACGAGATACCTCCTTTAAGAAAAAAAAGGATATAATTTTTTTTTTTTTTTTGCACTTTTCTGAGTAGAAAACTCCAATAACTTTAAATCTAGAGAAAGCTAAGAAAAATACTGTCTTGATAGAGAGGTTCTTTAAAAGCGAATTCCCAAAATGTTTAACGATTAAAAAGAAAAGAATGTATTGTGAAAATCATTTTAAAAGAAATAATGAAAAATATTACAGAAGAAGATGAACAAATCGAAAAATATGAAACTTTTGTTGAACGAGTCTAAAACATTTTTACTAAAATGCATGTCTCTTCCCCCAGTTTCTTTTGTTTGCGCTCTTTTTTTTTCTTTTTTTTTAGTCGTAATTTATAAATAAAAACCTTTTTGCTATTCTTGGCAGAAAAACGAACCTTGCTTTCTTCTTCTCTGTGATTTTTCTTTTATTCTTTTACATTTTTAAGAATAATTATTTTAATAATGTTGTGGTGGCACCCACTCATTTACATATGTGGATAATATTACACATAAATAACAAGACTGGGTTAGTCTGAGTGTGTGTTAACCAGAAATCACCGAAGGCCGAGCCGAGAGCAGATATGTTCTCCAGCCAAGACTCTCTTACTTGACAACCATTATGTAAATATACTGTAAATATACTTTTCCTAATACACTTCTTATTGAGCTACCTTTGTTTGTTGAGTCTTCATTTGTATTGCCTTATACGTTATTTGGTTCAACCTGCAAACATAACAAATAATACATTTAAACTTCTGCATATCAGTACAGCCAGGGAAGCAGGAAGGGAATTCCAAAGTCTAGCTGTTCGAGGGAAGAAACTATTAGAATAGAAAACTTTCTGGCATTTAGGGACAACAATAGTGAAGGGGTAAGATATTATTGCTAAGCGGGTTTGTCGGGGATATGTACGTCGAGGGGTTACAAGTGCAACAAGTTCATCAGAACACATTCCATTAAAATATTTGTAAAACAGGCACAGTGATGCAACATTGCGGCGATGAGACAGGGGTGGAGCTTAGTTGATAAAGTGGGACCGATTAGATTGACAACTTTTGGGGGACTTTATCTAAGAGGGAGAGACTAGTTGTAGATGCACCAGCCCAAATGTGACAACAATACTCCATGCATGGGCGAATGATGGCCTTGTAAAGGTACAAAATACCCTCAGGCATGAGTAGTCTTCTAGCTCGATAGAGGAAACCCACCTTCTTTGCAGCAGCCTTTGCAATGTCCTCTATGTATTTGTTCCAGTTCATATTGCCCGAAAATGTTAGGCAGAGGAGTTTGAAGGTAGAATTCTCGGGTAGAGTTCTATTTGTCCTGGATATATGGGGTTGGAGAGGTGTCTTGTAATTGTTAAAAGAGAGCAGCTTAGTTTTACTAGCATTAAATGTTACCATCCATTTACGACCCCATTCCACTATACACTGGTGGTCATTTTCTAACAATTCTGCCATTGTCTTAGATTTATGTACATCTTCTTCCCTCATTGTATCATCAGCAAATATACCCATCTCGGACACAATATTATCAGGGAAGTCGTTTATAAATATCAGGAATAATAATGGTCCAAGGATCGACCCCTGAGGCACTCCCGTATTAATGTTATGCCGTTTGGATGTACGTCCGTGACAACCCGTATGCTTCTATTGTCTACGAGATAAGTTTTCAATTTCATACTAATTTTATTGCTTAGATTAACTCCGTTTTATCTTATGCAGCCATTTTTTTTTTATTAACAAACAAGCTTTGGGAAACAAAGTCATGTTTAAAGAACGCAACGAAAATTGTGTCTAGGCATTAAAATGTTTTTTGTTGTTTTTGTTAAATATTATTACATAAGGAATCATTTCCATTTAAAATCTATTTAGTATGATGTGTGTAAAATTGAGAAAAACTAGCTTGAAATCAAATTAAAACAAAATGGACATCGAAATTGAATTGAATTTAACTCGGAAGATTCATCCTTTGATCTTTTATATCTATAAAAGTGAGAAAGTGTGTGTGTGTGTGTGTGTGTGTGTGTGTGTGTGTGTGTGTGTGTGTGTGTGTGTGTGTGTGTGTGTGAGGATAATTCTCAACCCATTTACTCAACAAAATTTTTATGTACTTACTTGAAATTTGATGTATAGGGTATTCTGACATGTCGAATATATCGGTTTTCATCCGGAAAAAAAGGCTGCTAAAGGGCAAAACTTGAAAAGTTGGTACATAGAGGTTATCGGATTTTTAGCTGTTTGTCAACTGTTTCATGAATGCGCATGCGTGAATCGTTCACATGAAACACCTTTTTTAGATGATTATGTTGAAACACCTTTATTAGATAGTGTCAAGCTGGCGTAATGCTTATCGTACTTGACTCATTGTCTTTAGGGTTTGGTTTCGATCTCAGCTCGAGTATATATATTTTTACTTACAAGAAGTGAACTGTATAGAAAAATCTTAATACTGGAATGCACGTCTCAGTTTCTGTACTTATTAAAATATAACATTTATACGTATTTTATGACCGGGGAACGCCGGGTATCCTGCTAGTAATAATATGAATTAAAAACATTTAACAAAAACAACATAAAACCGATTTTCGATTTCTTCCTAGTGTTCTTCTCAGACCGCAACCTTTAAAGATTATCGCTAAGTTACCCAAAAGATGCATTTTCTTGACAACAAAAAAATTTCGTCACTTCCCCCTTAACAATGTTTTCGGTGATATGCTATTTCTCTATCTTTTTTCTTTTCATTTCTTTTTGCCTTTCTTTCTTTTTTCCCGATGCCCTTTCTTTCTCTTAATATTTCTTTATGTCGGTAAGTCTGTCTGTCTATCTTCCACCTTTATTTGAGTTTTTTCCGCATTTCCTTCTTCCTTTTATTTTGTAATTTATTTATTGTTCTTTGGTCTCCTTTGTAAAAAAAAGATCATTACAAGCATTTATTCATTTAAAAAACATGTTATTTTTAGCTACGGAAAACTCTAATAATCTATAATCGTGTACGCATCTTCATCTTTCTCATGAGAGATGGCGAACAAATATAGTTTTTTAGCCATCCGTAACTCTAAAATTCTGGAATTCATAAATAGCTACATATACAAATATAAAGAACGTAAAAGACAGAGCAAGGTTGCAACATGAAAGTAAAACAAACAAACAAAAAACGTATTGCTCCCATTTTTCCTCATTCTTCAAAGTTTTGCCATTTTTCTTTTACGGTGATATTTATCAGCGAATAATAGAATCCTGATTCTGCAGCAAGACAAGCCGGGAAAAAGCGCAGAACTTCCATCAATGGCAGCCATCTTTGTAGATGTTATATAACAGCGGAAGCAGATCGATATTCCTTGCCATGCGCAGAACGTACTTTCTCATTCTTGCCGATCTCACCTATTTCAGCCGTGAAAAGCAACGAAGCCAACCGACATCGCCGTCATTTTCTAGTTTCATCTTTGCAGTTGCTACGATTCACCCCCGCCTCAAACACGAAATAGTTGCACAGTGCTACAAGCACGAATCTGCAACGTTTTTGCTATGTTGTAAATGACTCAACTTCTATTCTCATTTCTTATAGTAAATGTTTAGCTACAAGCTTTACCCTAATAAACTTCAAGGGATCTGTTCTGGCAAAGTAATTTGTTTTTATATTACTTGTTTTGATCGGACTAGTGTTCTCATCTTGAGTGTTATTTGTGCAACGTTTCGATCGATGTAGCCTCCAACCGTCCTCAGGCGTCTTGGAAAAGAAAGGAGAAAAGTTGTTAGCTTATAGATAATTTCGTATTCTTGGAGTTGTTTTTGTTTTCTTTGTCGTGGTTTCGTATGTGTGAAAAAAATTGGTTAACAAGGGCTGGAGTAACTTTAATAAGAAAGAAAACAAAAACAACTCCAAAAATGCAAAGCTATCTATGGAGCCATCTTTTCCAAGATGCCTAACGAAAGTCGGAAGCTACACCGACCGAAACGTTGCACAAATAACATTCAAAATGAGAACAATAGTTCGATCAAAACAATACAAACAATCAGCCCTCATCTAAAAAAATTCAGAATTGTAATTTGTTTTTACTCATACAAGAGGGGGGGCTTTGCCCGGTCGTAAAATACGCTTAAATATGATATTTTAATTTGTCCAGATTTTGTATATATCTTTATAGAGTCGTAATTTCAAAAGTAAAAAAAAAGTATTTAGGTGCCATCAGCTAGAATCGAATCTGTAGCATTTAAAGTTGGTGACGTTACCACTGTACCAACGTGACACGCATATAAACCAATTAAAAATTAAAGATACATTAAGATGAATGTACAAAATGTATAACGATTTTTTTAATTTTTACTCATTTTTTTTTATTCCTTAAAAACAATTTTAACCAGCGAAAGACCCATAAAAGAACGGTCTGTAAAAAGTCCAATCGTTTGAGGCCCCCGGCGCTGCTCTGCGATTTTTAGTTTCGGAGGAGATAGTTTGAAAATATGGAGACGGACAGACCAACAGACAGACCGACAGATATAT
The DNA here is from genome assembly GCF_053919585.1 of Euprymna scolopes. Taxonomy (NCBI): domain Eukaryota; kingdom Metazoa; phylum Mollusca; class Cephalopoda; order Sepiida; family Sepiolidae; genus Euprymna; species Euprymna scolopes. Next base: position 30,278,590 of record NC_136483.1, on the reverse strand, counting down.
AGACATTTATATATTAGATAATGATTGATAAATTTAGTGAACGTGCAGGAGCAGCTAATAAAGACATGTATTTCTCATTTAGCTGAACTGTGTTGTGTTTGGTTCTCGTTACCGACAAGCTGATATATCGGTGTAATGCACACCTCGTCTACCTCACCAAAATCAAAAGTGATAATGGATGAATGGCATCCAATCTTCATTAGAATTAAAACATGCTGTAATAGAAGGTTCATCTGATCCAAAGATAAATTAACAGACGACATCAAAGTTTTACATAGAAATACCTTTTATTTAAACAGTGTTGAAAAGGAATTAAAACAGTGTGATGCTTTATCTACACATCTATAAAAGTGAAAATGCATGTGTGTGAGGACATCTCAACCTATATACTCAACGAACTTTTGATCAATAAACTTGAAATTTAGTATATAGGGTACTCAGACATGTGGAAAATTTCTTAATCGGTTTTCATCCGGGAAAAGAGTAACTTAGGGATGAAAATTGAAAAATTGACACACTATTTCACGAATTTTCTGTTTCACGAATGCGCATGCGTGAATCGTTCTCATGACAGATTCCTGATGGTAAGAAGAAGTAGGTTTGAAAACATTTTTTGAAGACATGTCAAGCTGGCCTAATGGTTACCGTATTTAACTCCATGTTTTTAGGTTTTGGTTTCGATCTCAGCTTGAGTATTTTTTATTTTTTTTACCTACAAGCAGTAAACTGTTCAGAAAAAAAACAATACTCGTTCGCACATGTCTCAGTTTTTATTTGAATTAAAATATAATATTTATGCGTTTTATTCTCATGAGAAATATATATGGCAATTAAGCTACACAGAATATTACAAGCCTGGCGAATTCTCACGAGAATGAAACGCGGAATGTTCTGCGTAGCTTAATTGCATTATATATTTTTATAACTTACTACCTAGCTCTACCTATGTATTGAGCACTGTTGAAGTAAATACTGAAAATTTATGCATAAAATTATATTTTCGTATATTAATTTATGTGATTAAATGAAGTAGGCATATATATATATATATATATATATATATATATATATATATATATATAAAATAAAATGGCTGCAGAATTTGATGCCAAAGATTTAATCAGTAAAGATGGGCTGCTAGGAATTGACGCAGTCCAGTACTTGGAACCTTTAAAGGTAGTCCCTTGTATGTATGGAGTCACATTTAGGACACAAAAGGGATTGAAAACGATTGTTTTTGTCTATACAATGTTGTTGGTTGGTTGATTTTGTTTTACGGCATATCAATCCTTTTCAGGTTATTTAATGTCGAATCCAGTTATTTTGAAGAGAAATTTTTTACTAGAATATATTTGTTTTATTCAAGTCGGTTTCTTATTAATTTATTTATTGCGGACTATTATTCTTATCTTTATTAGTCGTTTTTTCACGACGTTTCGGCCAACTATGCACCTGGCCTTCGTCAGGAGGTAACCGCGGCTGATAGGAACTTCGAATCTCCTAACAGGATTCTCAGCAATCACTGTTGTCGTCTCACCACGTTTTGGCCAAGTAAGCCTCTGGCCGGCTTTGGGTAGGATTGAAACCGCTATCTTCAGACAATGCTCATCTGGAACCGTAGAGATTCAACGTCTCTATCAACTGCGCCACGGGCCCCGAAGGGCGATCAAGGTTGGATTTTTTGATCTTATAAATCCACGTTTATTTATTATCTGGTCTTCCATGGTCAGGTCCGTACCGAATGGTGTATATATTATTTTAATTGGAATTTAACTGTTTAACCCATTGTTGGGACCCTAGCAGGCACTACCACTGCGGGTCAGAGTGGACCTGGGAGCAATGGCAATTAAAGGGTGGCTCCACATTCCCCAAAGCCCGCAAGCTGGAGCCTCACCATCGGATATTAATATTAATTATGCTGCCGTATTGGCTAAAACTCCACGACTTCCACCATGTGCCTCACCCAGAAAAATGCTATCCAGACCCACTGAAAAATTGGTTTGAAAAAAGTAATGTCCAGAAGGGGGTTTTGTGTTTTTTACAAAGGGGTTACCACATATCAATGCCCGGAGACCAGTCGAGGATAAAGGTTAATGTGTGTATTGCAGTAGTATAGTAATCTTTTGTGGTGGAAATTTGGTATAATAAGATTATTTATGAGGACGGTTCAATAAGAACCTATTTACGTTGGACTTGAAGACAACGATATTGTAGTTTGTTGGAAAGCAGACCAGCGGAACAGAGTTCCACAGGCGGGCAATTCTAGGAAATAAGCTTGTTCATGGAATCTCCGTTTAAGTTTTAGTACCCATAGAAGATGGAGGAATTAATTGATTTTGATTTTGACTAGACGAGTGTTTTTTGTGAAAGATTTGCGAGGGGGGGGGCATAGATTTGAGCTCAGTCAAACACTTGCCATGAAAATAGCGATAGAGCAGGGACAGTCCCACAACGTCTCTTCTATGGAAGAGGCTCCAGAGAAGAGAAAAGGACATTGCCTACTAGATTACGAAGTCTGTTTTGAACTCTGTCAAGGCAGGAAGGATGATCCGAGCAGCTCTTGCCCGGATGTGGCAACAGTACTCCATCCTAAGACTACTTGGCTCTTATACAGGAATAGAATATCTACTGGAGCGATAGAACGATCTAACCATTTTTTCCAGCCACCTTAAGAACATGTTCAACCTTGAATCCATTCTTGGATACAGAGAAGGTAAAGCAGTTCACAGATTCCATTACATTCAAGGATGGTTTTTTATCGTGTGGAACTTCAGTAGTATGAAGGTAAAGTAAAATCAGTACCTTTTAATCTTATTGCTGCTATCAGGATCATGGAGAAGGTGACTAAAGACCTGCAGAAAAAAAAACTTGTATAAACACTATTTCCAAATTTTCAATAAATAATAAAAATATAAAATTTAAAATCCCCCCCTCTCTCTCTCTCTCTCTCTCTCTCTCTCTCTCTCTCTCTCTCTCTCTCTCTTTTTGTCTCTTTCTATATATATTTCTATATTTCTTTCTTTCTCTCTCTTTCTCATTCGTAAGATACGGAGTTCAATCACCATTGTGCGCGCTTCGCATTGTGGCAAGTCATCACACTCCCATTTACGTAACAAATGCGTATGTCGATTATTCAACGAAAAATATCGATTTATCTTTTCTTCGATAGATATCAATAGAAACTGAAATGCATTACTAAGATCTACCCCTCCCCTCTCTCTCTCTCTCTCTCTTTCTCTCTCTCACACTATTTCTATCTGTTCCTCTCTGTTCCTCCCCCTCTCTCTCTCTCTTTCTCTCTCTCTCTCTCTCGCGCGCGCGCGTAACGAGATTTTTCTATAAATAATCGAATTTGCTTGTGTTAAAAAAGTGTCCATTCCTGCAAATCCTGTCATCATGTTTGGTTAAGTGCGGGGGGGGGCGAAGAAACTCAAGGGAAAGAGGGGGACCTCATATATCCTGTGGTGAGTAGGATGTTCACCTGGGCGAATCGCTTTAGGACGAAGCGCGTTTTTTTTTTCTGCTTTCATTCGCTGATAATTCAAGGCGAAAGAACTCTTTCCTACGCCTGGTCGTGGTCCACTACCCATCAGGAGTGCTATTTTCACGGTCTTCAACGATCTTGAAGGGTTCGTTGTAATAATTGAATTTGACCAACATGTACCATTTTTCGTAACGACCACCTCTTTCTTTATTTCTCTCTCTCTCTCTCTCACACACACACACACACACATTTGTACACACGTACATATATACAAATATATATGTTAGCTGTATTTTAAAACAAACCTATATAGCGTTTGAGATATCATTTTAATAAGATGCAGTTACACACACACACACACACACACACACACATATATATATATATATATATATATATATATATATATATATATATATATATATATATATATGATATTTTTAAAATAAAAATTAATTAACTTTAAGACAAATGTATATCAAGTTTATGTTCGCATCGTTGTAGGAAGTGATAATTATTGCCAGTCAAGTGATTCGAACCTAGTTATAAAGTTATTCTTGACTTCGTAGTTCGGTATTCAACCCCCATGCTACCAGAGATTAGCACGAGAAGTAATAGAAATTAAGTTCTATTAATATTGATTAGGTGAGCATAAATAATAAACAGTCAGATAACATTCAATGACAGACGTCGAAATATTGCATTGCACTAAGGTTGACCTCTTATTGTTAATTTCCGTAAGAGATCTTTCCCTTTCTTTTAGTGGGCGTTATAATAATAATATTTTTACTAACACCTTATAATAATAATATTTTTACTAACACCTTATAATAATAATATTTTTACTAACACCTTATAATAATATTTTTACTAACACCTTATAATAATAATAATAATAATAATTTTACTAACACCTTATAATAATAATATTTTACTAACACCTTATAATAATAATATTTTTACTAACACCTTATAATAATAATATTTTTACTAACACCTTATGATAATATTTTTACTAACACCTTATAATAATAATATTTTACTAACACTTTATAATAATAATATTTTTACTAACACCTTATAATAATAATATTTTTACTAACACCTTATAATAATAATATTTTTACTAACACCTTATAATAATAATATTTTTACTAACACCTTATAATAATAATATTTTTACTAACACTTTATAATAATAATATTTTTACTAACACCTTATAATAATAATATTTTTACTAACACCTTATAGTAATAATATTTTTACTAACACTTTATAATAATAATATTTTTACTAACACCTTATAATAATATTTTTACTAACACCTTATAATAATAATATTTTTTCTAACACCTTATAATAATAATATTTTTACTAACACCCGTGCTTCAAACTTGCGCTCTTATCAGTGTACCGAGTGATAATTACTGCTAGTCGAAGAATTTATACTAGAAGTATAAAAACAAGAATTAATTTCCTGAACAAAAGAGTTTCACACGACTGTTATGTCGCTTGAGAAGATTAAAATCAGGATATAATGATACTAAACCTTATATCTAGAATCCTTATTTTAAATTTTATCAAACTCCATTAAATCATTTTGATTCCAAACAAAGTGAAATTCAGAGAATCTTGCTCAACTGGTATTTAATGACTAGAGATCAAATTCTGTTCGAATCTGAAATATTTGTATTTTGAAAATGTAAATATTATGCGCACTAAACCCCCTTTCAAAATACTATAAATAAACTGAATTTTTGAGAATTATTATTAGTTGAAGGCTAACGCCTATTGTTAAAGTTTCACAAAATTACAGGTGTTTTAATTTTAAAATTTTGCCCATTTTTTTTTTTTTTGCATAAACCTCAATCAAACAAAATATAGCCCACACTTTGACCTCTTAACGCTTATGCTTAATAGCCTTATTGAAAAAATTACAATGATCAGTTAATTAGCTTGAGGGATAAATCCATTACAAACAAATGTATGAATGTATAACAATACCTAACTTTATGAATATACTAGACTACCCGTGACCCGTTGGGTCAGTATGTTATATTAGCTATGGAATTCATGTATGAGCGTGACACTTGTGACGTAAAGAAAATAGTTTTTTTATGACATAACAGAAACATTTCTATGAAACTAAAAATTAAAATTAAAAATCACGGACGAATTACTCAAACATGAAAAAATCCTCCCTATTCGTGTAAAGTTACCTATTTTTCCGAATAATCGCTCAAAAATCGAAAATTAAACCTGATTTTCCAACGAATCGAACGCCGACGAAAATCATTTAGCAGCAAAAACGCACATGAACCTACCGATGAGAAATATAAGAATGGAAAACCCACAATGGAAAACCCACATTGGAGTCCTTCAACCAAGTTATAGAAACTTAAAATCTAAAAAAAAATAATTAATAAAACCTGAACCTGAAGCAAAAAAATAAAACCTAAATAAATAAAATAAAATAAAACTAATATTGAAACAGATTAGTAAATGTGTCAACAAATTCACCGTTCTCACACAACTATTTTGTATCTAGAAATGTAAACAAAAACTAAAAAAGAAGGAAGGAAGGAAAAAGGGACGGATAGAGAGTAGTAGTAGTAGTAGTAGTAGTAGTAGTAGTAGTAGTAGTTTTGATTTTACTACAATTGTTCATATGTTTGTCAACGGGTTAAAGTTGTTTAGTTGTAAGAAAATAGCGACAGTACAGTTGTAATACAGAATAGTTGCAAAACACCCCCCTCTTCCCATGTTAAATAAGAATTTCGAAATAATAACGTTAATATTTCAGTGCGCAGGTCAAAATCTGCAAAAGAAGCGGTTTGTGTTTATTTGTTTACGTTGTTATGGGTTAATATTTATGCGCGCTTGCGCAACCGGATGTCGTAAACCAGAAAGTGGGTTACATCACTCGTTACAAGGTCATTTGAGTTTTCTAATTATATAGATATATTAGATCAATGTGAGACGCTACTTTATGTTGAGCACTATTATATTGTTTATCCAACATTTATGAACAAAACTACGCATATATAGTAGTACTCAGTAAGAAGTATGACCATATATTTATTTAATATAATTAAATTTATATAACTATGTTTGTGTTTGTCTGTTTGTCTGCCTCCATTTTTTTAAGGTGCATCTCCTCTGAAATGCAAGGTTGTAGTCCTTTGTTATATATACATATATGTGTGTGTGTGTGTGTGTGTGTGTGTGTGTGTGTGTGTGTGTAAGCCAGTAAAAATAGACGCTGAAGGGGTCAAATTGAAATAATTGGAACTTGGCAGACGTAAGTCGACGTACGCATGCGCAAATACACATGTTTAACGATTTCTTATCCATTAGACGATAACTGAAACAGTAATAACTAAAGCTGCAGAACTATATGTTTTGGTTTCGATTCTAGCTGATGGAACCCAAGTCATTTTTTTTAACTTTTGAAATCACTACTATATATTGGGTGAAATATAATCTTCTATATAAATTCACTGTGTATATGTGCATGCGAATCTGTCTGTTTCCATTTTTCAAAGTGTATCTCCTCCGATATGCAAGGTCACAGAGCGACGCGAGCCGTGTCAAATGATTGCATTTTTTGTTGACCGTTGTTATATCTATAATATAAAGCTGAACGTCTGTATGTGTGTGTCTGGTCACGAATAGGCTCCTATATGGTTGACTATTGTAGAAAACTGATCACATATAATGATTGAAGATGTACCGAGACACAGGAATGGGTATGTTTGCTCTGGCATAATGATGATTCATTAAAATTGTGGGGTCTGCGTACGCGCTCGGTCCACAAATTATGGAAATAAAAAATTGAAAAATTGAAAAAAAAAACGTTTACAAGTGTTTTTGATATAGATGTACATAATAATACTTTGATAAGTATGTTTTAACTTAAATAGGGATGGTATAATAAAATTGTGGGGTCTTTAATAAACTTTAATAAAGACTTTTCATATCTATCTGCGTAAGTATACTTTGATAATTATGTTTCAGTTTGAAGAAATATGATATAATAAAATTATGGGGTGTTCGTTCGCACCTGACCTCCATAGAATGGAAATATGTCACAAAGTTTAACAAGGTTTTTTAATATAGATCCACAGAATATTGTGATAAGTGTTTCAGTGTTAACAGGTATGGTATAATAAATTATGGGGTTTATCTATTTTATTTTTACTTTCATCATATCTTGCTTTGGTTTTGATACCCCCAAATTCGAAGCTATCTCTTTACAACCCTTCCTTTTCATAACCTATCATAGTTTCATAAATCAGAGTCCATTTTGTGTAGGCTGTTTTGGAACCCAGTCAACGACGGGTACTTTTGCTAGTATATATATATATATATATATATATATATATATATATATATATATATAGAGAGAGAGAGAGAGAGAGAGAGAGAGAGAGGGGGGGGGAGAGAGATGTTATTTGTTTTTGTTTTTGCGATACGTTTTGAATTCAATTATTTACGAAAGTACATTTTTACCTAAATGCGAGTTGGGAATAATTTTCCTTTTAACCAATTTGGCACCCCCACATGGGGAGCGGTATATATATATTGTTTTTAAAATATAATTATCCACTGACACGTGTTTCGTCGTCTACGATGGGTCGTAAAAAATTATACCCAACTCGCATTTAGGTAAAAATGCACTTTCGGAAATAATTGAATTCATTCAAAACGTATCCCCCCCACCAAAAAACAAAAAAACAAAAAACACACATAACATCTAAATAAATCGCGATATACCCAAAACAGTCGGCGAGATGGATCAGCGGATAAAGAGTTCAGGCTCATCACCGTTGTCTCCCGATTTTGAATCTCGCTAGATTCAGCCCCTCTGATGAGTCGTAGATGACGAAACACGTGTTAGTGGATAATTATATTTCAAAAACAATATATATATATATATATATATATATATATATATATATATATATATATATATATATATATATATATATATATATATATATATATCTTGTCTGGCTGTGAGAAACGGTCTACGCAAATATATATATTTATACGTTAAATTTGGTTCACTTTTAATTATTTCTTATCTATCTGACAATAGCTCAAACAGTAACAACTAAGGCTGGAAAGCTATATATTTTAGTTTCGATTCGAAGTAGATATGGACGAAAAGTGAGTTGGATAAGAATGTTATTACGCACGCATGTGACCTGCGCTCTTGAAGGTGTGAGCCGGGTCACGTACAAAGCTCAATACCGGAAGTCCTGTGGGCTTTGATTTTGAAGTAAGTGGTCCCTAAGTATAGAAAACGAATACATCTAGGGGAGCACTGATACGTTTTCTCACGACACGATATATAAAATGCCAAAGAAACGCCAAACTTGTTTAGATATTAAATAATTCTATACAAATATTTCCAGAAATAAATGTGTCAAATAAAATCAAAACAATCTATACAAAACAATAACAGATTAACACGTATCCATCCATGAGGTCATAAAAATAATATTCGTTTTTGTTTGAATGGTTGCCTTTTTAATATATTTTCTACAAGAAAAAATATGGTCTTACATGGTCTTGCCATTCAGTATTTTAAATAAATCATACTCCAGTTGCTGTGAAAATTTAGAAATGATTACCAAACTACTTATATTAAATAACAGTATTAACGAGAAAATATGAAAGGCGGAGAAAAACAACAACAACAACAACAACAACAATAATAATAATAATAATAATAATAATAATAATAATAATAATAATAATAATAACAAAAATAAATAAAAATCAAATGTAGTGATGGAGCTGCAAAATGAGTATACATTCCGTTTTCAAAAAATACCTTTTTCTTTTTAACATAAGCGTCACCACTCATCAAGACCGAGAGGCCACTCAAGGATAAGGGTTAAAGAGTGAACAGTAGTGAAAAGGACAATATAGTAATTGATAGTAATGGAAGTTCGGTAAATTTGTTAACTTAAGTGGAACGGCTCATCAGAAACTTGTTCACGTTGGACTTGAAGACAACCATATTATAGACAGCTGGAAAGCAGGAAAACGGAAGACAATTTCACAAGCGTGCAGTTCTAAGAAAAAAGCTTTGATCATGGAATCTACGTTTAGGTTTAGGCACAGATAAAGAGTGGGGGGAATTATTGATAGTGTTTTCAGCTAGACGAGTGTTTTTTGTGAAAGTTTGGCGAGGGAGGACCATAGATTGAAGATCAGTCGAACACTTTTCATGAAAATAACGATAAAGCAGAGACAAACTCGCAACATCTCTTCTTTGAAATAGAGGTTGCAGCGAAGAGAAAAGGACATCTCCCACCAGGCCACGAAGTCTATTTTGAACCCTATCAAGGCAGGACAAGTCCTTTCTAGCAGCTCCTGCTCAGATGTGGCAACAGTATTCCATCCTTGGACGTACCTGACTCTTATATAGATAGAGAAATGCATCAGCAGTAAGATATCTACTGGATTGATAGAAGGATCCGACCATTTTTCCAGCGGCCTTGGCAACAGATTTGATGTACGTATTCCATTTAAGATCAGGAGTAAAGGTCAAGCCCAGAAGCTTTTCAAAACTTGAGGCCTCCCCAAGACGAGAGCCATTCATTTTAATTGATGCCAGATGCGGATCAGAGCGTTTAAATAATTAACTTATTCATTTATAAATTCATAAAATAATATTCGTCTTTTGCTTAAATGATAGCCTTTTTAATATGAGATATTATATTTTTCACACGCATAAATATGGTCTTGTCATTCATTATTTTAAATAAATCATACTCCAATTGCTGTGGAAATTTAGAAATGATAATCAAACTAACTATATTACATAACAGTAGTAAAAATAAAATTTAAAAAATAAAATTCGAAGAAAAGTAATAATAATAATAATAATAATAATAATAATAATAATAATAATAATAGCAACAACAACAACAATAATAACACTAATAATAATAATAATAATAATAATAATAATAATAAATAATAATAACACTAATAATAATAATAATAATAATAATAAATAATAATAATAAATAATAATAATAATAATAATAAATAATAATAATAATAAATAATAATAATAATAATAATAATAATAACACTAATAATAATAACAATAATAATAATAATAATAATAAATAATAATAATAATAATAATAATAAATAATAATAATAATAAATAATAACACTAATAATAATAATAATAATAATAATAATAATAAATAATAATAATAATAATAATAATAATAATAATAATAATAATAATAATAATAAATAATAATAATAACGAATGTAATAATGCGGCTTCAAACTTAGCGTACTTTCTATTTTTCAAGATATTTTGCTTAACAAAAAATATTATCTACTAAGCCACAATCTGTACACATAAAAAATCGGATAACAAAAATATTATATTGGGGAAACCAGACAAAAATTTTAAAAAGACATGACAAGCGCAAATTCACATTCGAAAACCAATGCACGTATAATTACATTATTATCAGAAAATTTATGACATATTGAAATATTTTGTAACCATGCTCCAAAAATACAGCATCAACAAAAAATCATATATACATTTATTTCAGATATTTCTAACAAATACTTCAACACAAATAAAAGAATAATAATAATAAATAATAATAATAATAATAATAATAATAATAATAATAATAATAATAATAATAATAATAATAATAATAAAAGCAGAAAATCTCTTTATCATTTCGTTACAGGGAATTCTTTATAATTAAGGAAAGTTAAGACGAAACAGAAACCAGTCAAGTTTTGCCTGATAAAAGCCAGGCTGTTGGCTGGTGAGAAAAGTAGTGGCAATAACAAAGACTGGTTGATTAATTAGTAAATAATTAGTAGACAAACACACGTTAACATCAATTATATACATTAGCCTGGTGAATTCTTACAAGGATTAAACGCGGAAAACTTTGTGTAACTATATTGCCATGTAAATTTCATAACTTTATATATATATATATATATGTATATATATATATATATATATATATATATATATATACATATATATATATATATATGACATTAAATACTTTAACAACTTTTAATATTAAATATTTCCATATCTCACTGACTTTAGCAAATAAAGTGTAAACCATTATGACTATTTGCTAATATTTTCTCCTCTAAAGAGATGGTAGACATCGAAATCCTATAGGATAAGGAGTTATAATATTTCAAATGTATTCTTTGTCTTACATGGAATAATAAAAAATCTTTTGATTTGAAATTCAAATATTTCACGTCATAAATTTTTAAATTCATTGAATGACTAAAATTATATATATATATATATATATATATATATATATATATATATATATATATATATGTACTTTTGATAATAACGGTGATCTTATCTATTATTAAATTATTATACATGAAGTAACTATATATACATGAAATTGAGTTATTTGTCGCACTTTGATATTAAAAGCTCATTTTGTTCTGTTTTAAAAGTGAATACAATCTCCTAAAATATTTATTTGTGAATATACCATTGACATCAAAGGGATGGTTAATTTGCATATTCTTTCAAAAACGATTTTTTTTATTAATTCACTGTTTGTTTGTTTTGTTTTTTCTGTTTTCTTATTGAATAATTAGCTTCATTTCACTATTATGCACAGTTCTGTTTGTGCATATTTTCTACAAAGTGCATAGTTACCTTATATTTAGAGCTGCATTTAAGATAAATCTCTATATATTATAAATATGAACTCCGCTGTCTGTGAATCGGTATCTACCAAACCACCCTAACACTTTTTGGTCCACGGGCTTGAAACTTCATATATTGGATATTCGGACCCGTGAAATAAAACAATACGTGTTTTAGCCGGAAAATAACTGCAAGTAGTGAAATTAAAGAAAAATGGAACTTAGGAGGCGTGATTCGACATAATGTGTATGCTCTATGCATACGCAAATATACATTTATAAATTTAACCCCGTAAATCTGTTAAGTTTTAATATGCAGGTGCTGTTAGCTCATATGGTACCGAATACCATTAGGGAACTAAATGTTTTGGTTTCGATTCAATCTTATTTGAATATGTATTAAACTTATGTATGCATATATAATAGACTTTACAGAATGTGAGATGATATAATTATTTTCACACACACGCGTACACACATAAATGCATACATCTATACACATTAATATATATATACATGTATTATTAATGCTTTAGTATATATTTTTATATTGTCGTTCTTTATATATATATATATATATATATATATATATATATATATATATATAAGAGAACAACAATATGAAAATATATGCTAAAGCATATAAATTTTATCATTGATTCAATAGCTCGCTATTAAATCAATGATAACATTTGAGGTGTGGAATAAAGGTGGTCTATATACCTAAGTATTTCGAAGCCTAATGCTTCTCATCGAGCTTTGTATTATCCCGATAAATCTTCTTTTAAAGAATTTCTCTAATTCTATTTGTCTCCGCCCATATATATATATATATATATATATATATATATATATATATATATATATATATATATATAGAGAGAGAGAGAGAGAGAGAGAGAGAGAGAGAGATTGTTGCTTTTATATACTCATAGGCTTTTCAAACACACTTTTATTTAAGCGAGATTTATGATTAGGCCAAAATGAAACATCCCTGTATTATTAATTTTACTGGTAATTCCGAGTGGACCGAACACATTTATTAAGACGCTGTAGATTGGATATTCTGTTAGAAATAAAAATGGTACTTGTGCGCAATTTGAATCAGACGAAACTCAACGTCCGATCGGCTTTGTTCGGAATATGACGTCAACCGCCGGCGTTCGCCGATTATGAAAGCGTAACAGACGCTACTCAAAAAGCACTAAAGAAAACATTTTAATATAATAAAATTAACAAAAAATCACTAAAATAAAAAAAGAAACAACGACTAGCCGTAACAATCTCTGTTTTATTGTTTTTTAATATTTTTTTACTGGTAAAAAAAAAAACAGAAAAAAAACAAGTAAGATGTATTTTTTACCATCTTTTTTTTTTTTTGTTGTTGTTAAAAAAACACACCCTCAAACGGCCGTTTCTAATGACCTTATACAAGATCCCCACCTTGGAGTTGCAGATGCCGGGAGATATCGTTTCATATTACCAAACAAAACTACTAACTGCTGCAAAGAAAAAATGCAACTGTAGAAAAGTCTACTTAATCCTAAGGAAATATCCCGGCTGTCTTAATTTAATTAAATTAAAAAAAAAAAAAAACGGTTGCTTAGCCACACCCTACAGAAAAAAAAATTGTTCATGAAAAGAAAAAAAAAAACAAATGATAAAAGTTTAGTCCAAAAATAAAGAAAAATGAAAAAAAAAAAAATGAAGAACACATAAAAAAAATGGTTTTCTTATTGATTTTGGTTGACAAAAAATGGTTGCAAAAAAAAATTTGTTTGATTTTTTTTTCACTTAAAAAAACTGTTACAAGAATAAAACAAAAATTGTTTGTTTTTTATTTTCGTTATATTTTTCATCTGGTGATTTTATTATTTTTAAATGTTTTCTTCGGTATTTTGTTTGAGTAGCGTTGTTACGATTTGATAATCGGCGACGCTCGGCGAAAGCCGGTGGTTGACGGCATGTTTCGAGCAAAGCCGAGCGGTCAGTTAGTTACTTCTGGTTCAAATTTTGCACACGTACCATAAATAACTTCCTTCGATATAATATTTCACAGTAAAATAAAACAATATTTTTTAAATAGCAGTTATTACACGTATCTTTTATTTTAATTAATAAGACTTTTTTTTGCTGGTTAAGAATAAAATATTTTCTGGGGTACATGTTTTATCTTTTATTAATGATTAATAGTCGTTTTTTATTAGTTAAGAAAGCTCTTTCAACGAGAACGGTGTTGCTTTAAACACACCTCTTAATTTTACCCTCGAAAAAATATCTTCAAGGACAATTGCAGTGTTTTATCAGGATCTCAGCCGTACTGTTTCTTCTATTCCTTTATCTGAAAAGATCTTACTCATGGGTGATTTAAATGCAAGGATGGATAAAAATTATCACACCTGGGACTCTCTCGGCCAGTTTGGCGTTGGTTAACAATAATGGTTTGTATCTTCTCCATCTATGCACTTAGTTTCACCTTGCTATCTGTAACACTTTCTTCAGCCACAAAGAAGTCCGTAAGTTTACTTGGGCCCACCCTCCTTCAAAACAAGATCACTTAATTGATTACATTATGTCTAAGAAGGCAGATTTGCAAGATGTTTGTAGTGTGCGTGCCATGCGTGGAACAGGTCACTTTTTGGTACACCGGAAGCTGAAATCTGTATAAGGAGGACGTGTAGGTCAGGTGGGGTTAAAATTCACAGGCGGGTCGATGTATCCAAACTGGATGATACAAATGTACGTTAAATGCTTCAAACCGTAATAAATTCTTCTGTTTTCGATGGATCGTAGGTGCATTTTAAAAATGCACGATGATATAAGATGTTCGTGGCTTCCGCAAATCTAAACATTAGCATTGCTTTGATGATAATGATTCTGAAATAACCCAACTATTAAGTGCTAAAAGTGAGTTGCATCATAAAATGTTTTCTGCTTCTCATGAAAACCAGGAATCCCTCCAACAGTCACTTAAAGCAAATAAAAATCTTCTCCAAAGGCGACTCAGCCAAATTATAAATCAGTGGTGAGCTAAACTCACCAATCAAATTCAAATGTCTTTCGATCGTAAAGACTCTAAATGCATGTATCATTTGCTTGAAAAAAGCCGTTGGTCCTCAAACGTTGTCAGTATTTCTCCTACTCTCGAATGATGAAACTACTCTTATAAAGGATCCCAACAAGATTTTCTTTCGTTCGACTGGGCACTACTCTGATCTCTTTGACAACCCCTCTGATGTTGATGAAGATGTCATCAATAATGTTTTTTACCACAGCAGAAGCTTATCCATTAAATGTCTGAGTTCCCATGAGACCGAAATTAGAGATGCAATCAAAGAAGCAAAATATTGGGAAGGCTCCAGGGCTTGATGGTATTCCTGTGGAAGTCTTCTTACATGGGGGTGATAAGCTTGTTCATGCAATTCTTCATCTTATTACTGATGTCTGGAAGAGTGTTCCTGTCCATTTAGACTGGGTTGATGCAATTCTTATATCATTGCATAAGGCAAGGGGCCTAAAACAGACTGTGTGAGTTATCCTGGGGTAGGTTTGTTAGAAAACAGTAGGCAAAGTAGTTTTCAAATTTCTACTTAATAGATTGTTAAAGTATATTTGTCCGTCTGCCATTCCAGAAAGTTTAAGTGGTTTTCGTCCGAGCATAGGAACACTGGACATGATCTTCTCTGCCCGACAGTTGTAGGAGAAATGTACTCAACACCGTTTTCCGCTTTATTAGGTTTTTGTTGACCTTGCCAAGGTATGTGATACGGTGAACAGAAATGCACTATGGACAATTCTATGACGGTTGGGATGCCCACCTCAATTTCTACGGTTACACATGGAGCTCCACATTGATATGAAGACTCGCCTAAATTATAATGCCTATCAGAACACATCTCACTTGACAATGAGTTAAAGCAAGGTGATATACCAGCACTTGTTTCTATCTATTTTGCAACTATTCCCATATCTTTAAAGATTGTTTTCTGTGTGTTTATTTGCGTTTCAGAATTATAGGTAAAGTCGTTGATCTTCGTCATGTTCATGCTTTTGCAAAGGTCTTTCAGCACCTGGTTCGTGAATTGCTCTATGCAAATGATGCTGATCTTGTGACCCATAGCAAGAAAGATATCATAGATTTGTTTTCAGAGGTCTGTACCTCTTTTGGACTTACTATTAGCCTTAAAAAGACTAAGTTCATGTTCACAGCTCCACCCGGTAGTTTGTATGTGGAACCAAATATTTTTGTCAACAATCAGAGGCTTACTGTAGTTTGAAATCATTGTGTATTTGGGTAGTAGTCTTGCCAGCGACGAAACCCTGGATGCTGAGGTTAATACAGCGTGCCACTAAGGCTTTTGGTAGCTTAGAGAGGCGAGTATGGTCTGACAGATATATAACCCTTCATACAATGATTAGTGTCTATCAATCTTGTATTTTATAATCCTTACTTTACTCTTCTGAAGCCTGGATAACTTATGGTAGACACATAAAGGCCATGGGGAGAGTACACCAGAACTTTCTGAGACACATTCTGAGCATCAAGTGGAACTCTTTTACATCTGATACGTATGTCCTCATACGGGCTAATGTACCATGCATTAGAAAATTGATTATACGTAACCAGATGAGGTGGGTTGGACATATAACAAGGATGGATGATGAATGATTATACAAGTGCCTGTTTTATTGTGAAATTATACAAGGAAAGCGTCCACAACACAAACAACAAAAACGTTTCAAGGACAACACAAGGACATCAATAGTAATCTAAAAACCCTCGGTATTGACGTGTCTAGCTGGGAGAGTGCTTCCAGTGATCGCGAAAAGTGGTGCTCCATGGTTAATCACGGTTCTGATAGCTTTAAGAATAAAAATATGACTATGCGAGAATTAAGCGTGATATCTAGAAGAAAAATCCGCCAGAACTGTCAGAGGCTTTTGTGATTTATGCGGTAAAATGACTTTGTCTGGGGCTGGTCTAGCTAGTCATAATCGATCACATGGAAATCAGCTTTTCTTGGACGGGGAAAACACTACCGAGCAAAGATGTTCTATTTGTTCTATGATCTGCAAATCAAGGGGGGGTTTGAAGCGTCATATGAATGTCCACAGTAAAGCAGTACCAGTCTGCGCCCCTAAATCCCAGTATAAGTGTGACCTCTCTAACAAACTGTGTAAGAGCAGAGCAGTTTAAAGAGTCACCTCCGTTTCCACAGAAGATAGAAACTGCATCTCACCATGTATATATGTATTTGTGTACAAATGTATAAATTAAAAATTAAATAAAAATAAAATCATAAAAAAATTATATAAAAAATAAATTATAGAATGAATACAATAATATAAATAAAAAATATAATAAACAAAATACATGGAAATGGATAAATAATCTACAATAAATAAAGGGAAAGATAGTCTTTTTCTACTAAGAAGTTACAATAACCACACACACACACCTACACACACACACACACACCTACACACACACACACACACACACACACACATATATATATATATATATATATATATATATATATATATATATATAGGGGGGCGTCAAAAAGTTTTTCAAAAACTACAAATTTAAACTAAATGTTTTTAAAATCTATACCTCATTTGATTCGCCTTTTATTCCTTTATAATTTTACCAGTTCATATTTGGCTTTTAATAGAAGTATCCTAGTGTTCACGTCAATTTAAAAAAATTAGTTTAACATTAAGAAGGCAAAAAGAAACTCCACAGCAACAAATGAGCTTAAACCCAGTTTAAAATATCTACTGTTTAAGCTACAAAGCATCTCTACTTGTAATTGGTGTTGTTCCAGGTTATACAACGTAATAATTTAGTCTATATGCCTTGACTTTCTCTTAATGATTGTCAGACGCTCATTAATCTCCATCTTTCTGGTTTATCCAATCGTGAAATCGGCCGCAGATTGAAATGTGATGAAAAAACGGTACGAATGACTGTGCAAAAGCACTAAAATACTGGCAGTGTTTGTGATGCCCTTAAATCTGGTCGTCCTAGAGTTACTTCTTACAAGGAATACAGTGCTAACAAGATCCGCAGCATCAGGCACAGATTTGAAACGGCTCTCCGAATACAACAACAGTGTAATCTTGTTAAAAAGTGCTCTCTTTCTACAGTGAAGAACAGATTGAAGGAATTTAATTTGCGAAGCTGTGTTGCAAGACGCAAGCCAATGATTTCTGTAAAGAAGAAGCGCTGCCTGGACTTTTTCAGACGCAATGAAAATCATGACTCTTCATATTTGTCGAAAGGGATTTTTAGCAACGAAAGCAAGTTCAATAAGCTGGGCAGTGATGATAGGCAGTGCGTCTGTCGAAGAAAGACAAAGAATTTAATCCTAGGTGCACAGTTTCAATGCTGCAAGGTGGTGGAGGTTTAGTTTTGGTAAGGGCGTTATTAGTGCCAATGGTCCAGGGCATATAGTTCATTTTCAAGGTCAAATTAATTTGGCCAAGTACATTAATATGTGGACTGAGCATTTTCAACTCTGCTTTGGCCAGAATTTGGATTATAATCCAATCTTAATGCAGAATAATGCTCCCGTTCACACAGCTGGTAATGTGAAGAGGTTCATTGAAGAGAATGATATTCCGTGCCTGCACAATCTCCAACCCTTAATGTATAGCATTACATCAAGCAACAACTACTCAATGATAAAATTTCAAATGTGGAAGAACTTTGGACAAAAATTAAAGAGAAGTGGGGTGCCCTTTCACCAAAGTATTGCTGCAGAGGAATTCAAGTGAATGGTCCACAATTTGCAGGCTGTCAAATTGCAGAAGGGTTATGCTACTAAATAATAACTAGTTAACTGTGTTCACGTTGTATTTGTGTTGCATTAATGTTCTAAAGTTACATTTAAATAAAAAAATGTCCATTGTGCTGAGCGTTTTTCGTCTTCTCTATTTGGAATTAATTTGTTAAATTGATGTGAACACTAGGATACTATATTAAAATTCAAATATGAGCACGTAAAATTATAAAAGAATAAAAGGCAAATCAAATGAGATATAGGTTGTTTAAACAGTTCCATTGAATTTAGCTTAAATTTGCGGTTTTTGAAAAAAATTACAAGTGCAGCCTTTCTTTTTTCTGTATATATATATATATATATATATATATATATATATATATATATATATATATATATATATATATACATTGCCACGCAAAATTATTTGATACATTACATTTTTCTTCATAACTTTAATTAGGGTTCAAGCTTTTACCTAAAATTTGGTCAGTATATTCCTATTGTTATTCTAACTAATATGTGGGGTAGTTATTACAAAATTAAAGTTTAGAAAGTTTATATTTAAGGAAAACTATAAATCAACTAACGCAAAAGTATTGGATACATTGATTTAATATTTGGTTGCATAGCCTTTATTGCGTTCAACAGCTTCCAATCGCTTTCTATAGTTGCACACATGTTTTTTGCAAAGATATGCAGCTATTTTGCGCCATTTCTTGTTAAAGAACTGTTCTAGTTGTTGAATATTTTGTGGATTCCTCTTGTGAACATTGATCTTCAATATTTTCCACAAATTTTTAATTGGGTTGAGATCTGGAGACTGACTGGGCCACAGAAGAACGTCAATTCCGTTATTTCTAAGCCATTCTTTGGTTAGTTTGGCAGTATGCTTGGGGTCACTGTCCTGTTGAAACACGAAATTGCTATTATGTTCCAACAAATCAGCAGATTCCTGGAGATTTTTCTTCAAAATCTCCCTGTACATACGTCCATTCATTCTACCATTGATGATTTCTAGTTTACCCGTACCTTTGGAGGAAAAACGTCCCCACACTATAATCGAACCACCGCGAAACTTTACCGTAGGAATGGTATTCTTTCTGTTATAGGCGGTGCCATTTTTACGCCATACATGTGTTGCTGTGTTTCTTCCAAAGATTTCGATTTTCGTCTGACCAGATTACCTTGTTCCAAAATTCTTAGGGTTGTTCCCCATATGTTTTAACATAATTCAAACGTTATCTGACATGTTTAAGCTTCAATAATGGAACTTTTCTTGGAGACCGTGATACAAAACCTGCACGATTTAGAACTCTACTGATTGTATCCTTGCTCACATTAATCCCAGCTTCTCTGAGGTCGGTTTGAATTTCACCACGAGTAAGAAAATCGTGTTTTGTACCTTTCTGCTTACCCACCTTGATTTTTTTCGTTTAATTTCCTTGGCCGACCACATCTTGGAAGATTTGCAACAGCTTCATCAGGGTTTTTAAACTTTCTAATAAGGTTTCCAACTGTACTAAGTGGTAGATTAAGTTCTCTTGATATTATTCGATACTCTTTTCCTTCTTTGTGCTTATAAATGATTTTTTAACGAATGTCTATTGACAATTCTTTAGTTTTAGGCATTTTTATAAATGAACTGGTTAACTTTGAAGGAGTGAGCCCAAACTGGAAGAATTTTATAAAATTATTTTAATATAAAGCTCTCTGATTGGTCAGTGATAAATCGTTTGTATTATTGCAACACGCTAAGCAAAAGTCATTTAAATTTATTAAAGAAAAATAATTTTTTAAAAGTGTATTCAATACTTTTGCGTTTGTTAATTCATATTCTTCCTTAAATATAAATTTTCTAAACTTTGATTTTGTAATTACTACCCAAATATAAGTTAGAATAGTAATAGGAACATACTGACCAAATTTTAGGTAAAATCTTGAACCCTAATTAAAGTTATGAAGGAAAATGTAATGTATCCAATACTTTTGCGTGGCACTGTATATATATATATATATATATATATATATATATATATATATATATATATATATATATATATATATATATATATATGAGAATAATGGAAATAGTATTCCGATGAAATAGAGAAATAAAAAGAATCAAACCGAGTTATGTGTTCATCAACGTTTCGTATTTATTTTGAGCCTTCCTCTGGATGAATGGAATTATGAAAACAAAACACCAGTAAAGTAGGTATACAGTGATAAAAAAGAGAAAACAAATGCATTACTGCAGTTGTTATACAAACAAATAAATATTGCATTTTGTAACATTACTGTATACCTACTTTTGCACTCCCTTGTATATATATATATATATGTATATATATATATATATATATATATATATAGAGAGAGAGAGAGAGAGAGAGAGAGAGAGAGAGAGGGAGGGACAGACAGACAGACAGAGATGGAGAGGGAGAGAGGGAGAGAGAGAGAAATAGAGAAATAGCAGATAAACTGTTTTAGAACACGTTTTTAGATTCGAAGAAAGATTTTTTTTTCCAATCAATTACAGATTGAAAAATTCCTCATCAGAGAATGAGTTCTAAAGCTTTCTATCTAACTTTTATTTTTGGTGAAGATTTTCATTCTTTTTTCTTTCTTTTTTTCTTTCTTTTTCCTCTTTGTTTCTTCTTTTATTATAGTTCTCCTTGTACTTTACTCTCTTACATGTTTTTTCTCTATTTCTCTTTCTTCCTCCTTTCTTTCTTCCTTCAATTCTTTCTTTCCTGCCCCCCCTCATCCTTTCATTCGTTTCCATCTCCCTCCTTTTTCTCTCTTCCTTCCTTTCACCCTGCTTCATTTGTCCTTTATTGTTTGTTCTTTTTTTGTTTGTTCTTTTTTGTTCTCCCATTTATTCCCTTTTGCATGTTTCATCTATTCAGCTTTATTTCATTCCTTCCTCCCTTTCTTCTTTCGCCCACCCTCTCTTTCTTTCTTTTTATAATTCATTTCTTCCTATCTTCCTTCCTTTCACTCTCCGCCTTTTCCTTTTCCCATTCATTTAACCTAGCCAAATCCGTCGGCCTGCCTTCCCCCCTTTTGTTTGTACCACGTTTTGTATGCCGAGGGCTAGACGCCGTCTCGCCTTTCCTCTCCGACCCTTCTTTTCTGCCCCTGAGGCGTGTCATTCTCGCCCGATCACGTGCTGAGCGACGAGACACACGCCATTCAAGAGTCGCTGTGTGCGTGTACGCCTGCGCACACGCGGCTCAGTGTGTGTTGATGCATCTGATTGTCACACCCTGCAATGGTAAGTGTGTAAACCCCCATCGCCTTCATGGTTGTGTATATATGGACGAGCAATGAGTGTCTACTGCATAATATCTGTTGACTGTAGACAATCAGATTGAAGACAACACAGTATGTGAGACAAGCTCCAGTCTTCACTCGCGGATATTTTGCAAATGTGTGTGTGTGTGTGTGTGTGTGTGTGTGTGTGTGTGTGTGTGTGTGTGTGTGTGTGTGTGTGTGTGTGTGTGTGTGCGCGCGTGCGTGTGTGTGTGTGTGTGTGTGTTTTTTTTTGTGTGTGCGTTAGTAAAAGTCGGTGC
The DNA here is from genome assembly GCF_053919585.1 of Euprymna scolopes. Classification (NCBI taxonomy): domain Eukaryota; kingdom Metazoa; phylum Mollusca; class Cephalopoda; order Sepiida; family Sepiolidae; genus Euprymna; species Euprymna scolopes. The sequence goes on along the minus strand of NC_136483.1, from coordinate 30,256,033 downwards.
GCGTTTGTTTCTTTTTTTATGATTTTGTTTTAGCTGGGGATGGTGTATCTGATCGGATGCCAGACATTCACTTACTATCTTATGCATTCCATCCGAGATCTTTTAAATGTTTTAACCGTCTCTTTAAATGCAACTGTTTGTATTTCTCTTGCACTTGGTTCACTAGGTATATTTGCTAGATAGTTTTGTTGTTATTATTATTATTATTATTATTATTATTATTATTATTCGTTTTCACGAGCCCAGTTACTCCAGTGGCTTTCAACCTTCTTTTACTCATGGACCCCTTTACCCTTCTTTTTATCTTGGTGGACCCCTTCATAACTATCGGTCATAAGAAAATCTTCTATTTTTCACTCATATAAATTTTTTTTAAATATTTTTTTAAATATTATATAATTAAGCTTTATTTTTAAATGAAAACTAATTTAATGCAAATAAATTATTCTACAACAACTATAATAATTATGATAATAATGATAACAAGTAATAATAATAATTCTGTGGACCCCCCAGAAATATTCCATGGACCCCTAGGGTTCATGTGGACCCCGGTTGAGAACCACTTAGTTACTCCTATAATTACTGACATAATGGAGATGTTTTTTTATGTTGAACATAACACTTTGGTATTTCCTCATTTTTACCCATTTAGTAATGTTTAATCCAGCATGACTGATAACACTACGTTCTACTAAGGTCGATTCCCATGTGACTGTCAGGTTTAATAGTCTCGTTTTCTAGGTGTGTAGCTGTAAAAATCGCATAGTCATAGTGGATGGTGTATGACTTATTTCCAACTGTTTTTTTTTTTTTCGGGTAAATGTTCCAGGATTTGCTACTACATTCAATATTCAACTTTTACAGATTGTCCAGTGGCGATATTTACGCACTCCATTGTGTGGTTTTGTATGATAGATATCACCAAGCAGAACCTTACAGCAAGATGTAAGGTAGTTTACGCTTTCTACTCCTATGTGGCAGAATCTTTGTTCTCATTACTGTTACCACTCAGCTTTTTAAAAGCATTGGTCATCAAGCCTTTATTTGGGGCAGCCATTATCTTACCCTCTTGGTAATAGTGAAGCGATCTTATTTACAGCCAGTCTACATAGCATTTCTCATTTATATAGTCCTGAGTGAATTCACCCAGAAAATACTTAGCAAACCGTTGCTTTTTATTTATTTATTTATTTTATTATTTATTTATGTTTGCAATGGAAAGTCACAGTATAGTTTTGGCAATTCTTCTGAGCTATTTCTGTAGCAGTCTTGTTTTGTATTTTGGCCTCAAAAGTTATTTCTAGATGTTGATGACCATCATGTGTTTTTTTATCTTGGAAGCTCATCAGATATTTCAGTGTTCAAAATAATGGCACGGTGTTGATGGGCAATTTCTGAAAGACGTATATCTCCTGTTTCTCTGGACACAGCCTAGTCACTGATCTCTGTATGTAACTCTGTGCATTTTCCTCGTTTCTAATCTGTTAATATCCTTTTGAGGCCAGTCAACAATGCCAAAGCTTTTTTTTTATTATTTATTTGCGGATTATTATCCTCATCTTTATGGTTGTTGTTTCACAGTGCCAAAGTTGTTTGTTTTCACAAGCATGGTTAGTTGTCTAATGGTAGTTATTTTGTTTTTATTTGTAAAATGTGATTTGAAAATTTTTCTTGCACGGCATATATATTCTTTTCCAATTTTTTGGCATTTTGGTATACTGAATTGAATCGTTTTCTTTTTGTATTTTTATTGTTCTTGCTCTTTAAGGTCTTTGATATCGCAATTAATCTGTTTGTTTTCCGTTTTGTTCGTATTTACACATTTTATGAGGACTTAGCACATTTGGCGAAGTCAAACCTCATTCCAATATCTATGGAGAAGATACGTATGACCTGCAAGAGTTGACTAAAATACACTTTGAGGTCATCCATAAAGAGTAGATAGTTGACTCCTTTGTTTGGGTTTTGTTGGCTCACGTTGTGGGCATTCCGGTTTTTATTGAGTATTTAGCGAATCTATCGCCAGACAAAAGAGTACAGGAGACAAGCTATCTCTTTGGTAGATTTCTGACGTCGTTATTGTTCCATTAGTGTGGTTTCATACTTTGGACTCCCATTATATTTGGGATTGAGGGCTTGTTTTTTTTTCTGACAATGTAGAGTGTTACAGCGTATGATATTGGGTTCAGCTTTGTGAGGGAAGTGTTTAATGGAACAAGCCTTCTGAGAGCAATGCTTTTGCTAGCTCTTGTAGTTTAGACTTTTGGCAGTTGAGATCTTTCCTCTAGCCATCTTCTGTACCTTGTCAACGGCGTCACTAAACTTTTACTCCAGGGCCAATTGTTCTCTATCTGGCTTTCGCACTTTCAGGGTTAATGGTGGTAATTCAGGTGTTAACAATGATCCCCTCGCTAGTAATGATGAGGAAAAACTAGGGTTTAGTAAAGGGTTGTCCTGGGTTTGTACATTGACTGCTGATAGTGTAGGAGACTCCCTGGGAAGTCATTTGATAAAAGGGATCCTGGTGGTGAAGTGGATCAGTGGTGAGGTGTAATGGGCACAGAAAGTTCAGATGGATCCACAGGTAAATGGTGCTGTGGTTCTGGATGTACTTCTGTGGTCAATGATGAAAATTCTGGTGGAGTTTTGCAGTGGATTCTTTTGTTTGTTTCTTATCAGGGCTGATATTTCTGTTTTCATATAGTCTATCTCAACCTCATTAAAAACGTTTATATTACTATACATTTGACAGCCTATTTTTCGGGATGATACATTTATTTTGCTTGGACACATATTAAAGAATATTTACTTGCGAGTCCTCCATTTTTGTTTGGCACGTTTGGCTTGAGCATATACCATCGTCCATAACAATGCTTACTTTTCTTCCCTCTCCTACCTAGACTTTCATCTCAGCTTGGTTTCTTTATCTTCGTGTAGAGAAAATTGTAACTTACCTGACTAGCGTGTGTGTTGCTTGACAAGAAAAAATCGCGACTCACGATTGCTTTTGTGCTTGACGATCACCCGTAAGTAACGCAGACTCTCGCCATATCTATGCAAATGAGACTATACCAGCATATAAAAGGATCGGTGGAGGATGTGGGAGGGTGAATTGGAAGCAAAGATTCTATGAAGACGACCACGAGCAAAAGATTGTTTAAGTCAATTAAAAACTCGTAGGCGAAAAAGATCACACAATGTTATTGAAACTAACTTTCAAACTAGACTTGGATAGGAAGATAGTCTTTTATTTACCTGCAGTTTACCTGCATTTTTATGATAATGTTTTCATTTTCTGTTATACATACATACATACATACAAACTTATATATATATATATATATATATATATATATATATATATATATATATATATATATATATATTAGGAGTAGAAATAAGCAAGAAAAAACTTATTCTATGGAGTTTCGAAGAATGCAGTTCTTCTTATCATAGAGAAGAAGTTTGAAAAATATACAATAAATTTTGCAGGTTAATGTATTAAAGGAAACGAACAAAATGCCAATCTGGGAAACTGGTGACCTTGGGTAGGCATTCAGTATAATTTTGCTCCACTTTTCAAACTTAGTAAATCAGCAAGACGATCGGGCTTTAAATCTTCTGATTTTTCTATTTTTTTTTGTTGTTACAAATGATGGAGGTAGAAGGCCAGGACCATTTACATCAAGGCCTGATGGCTGATCATGATTGGCCTTTTGTCTTAAGTTGAGTGCCACTTTCAGAGATAGGAAAGTTTATATCATTGTTTGCATCTTGAGGGGTTTTTTTTTAACTCACGTTCACCCCTAACAAGATAAATCATCATTTGGACATAAGGGGCTATTTGGAACCATCCCTAGATTAACAAGATGTTGGTTTACGTTACATTTAAACTTCTGCATATCAGTACAGTGTGACGTCAGAGCAAAGCGAACATTCAATCTCTCTACTTACTCTCTATATATATCTCGCTATCTCTCTCTTCCTAAGACCTAATCAACCAGATAACCCCCTCTCTCTGTAAATGATGTGGCGTGGCAGTCACTTGGCTGAGGGAAGTGGGACAGAGGTTGGGTGTGAATATCGCCGTAACGGGCGGAAATACGTCGTCATGGCAACCAGACAGCGAACATTTGTGGCGGGAAAAGCGGACCACGGGGAATTTGAAAATAAGAAATAAACAGTTGGCGAAAAGAAGCGATACAGCCCGGTGTACAAACATTATCTCCGAGAATCGAACCTTATCGAAGATTGAGATTTGAATCAATTGAATTGCGGATTATTAATCAAATACAATCGTATTGTCGATTGAACTCAACATTTAATCTGATTGAGATTTGAATTAATTAAATTGCGGATTATCATTCAAATACAATCGTATTGTCGATTGAACTCACATATATTCTTCTTTGGAACTAAGATTCGAGGAAGAGATAGACTTTCGCCATCTAAACTTTTTTCTTGGATATTGTGTTTGCGAACGTATGATCCGTGTTTACCCTAACGGACAAAACAGCTAAGTTTGGCCTATCTCATGCCAATATCTTTTCTTATCCACAAACTTTTATACATATTGTACTGTAATTGCATGTTGCATACATCTGGCAAGCATCCCCAAAAATACGTCTATCTCACTCATTCTTTTTATCGGGGCTTTTTCTTCTTCCTTTTTGTATATAAAAGTCTTCCTTGAATTTTAAACTTTGATTGAGTGTTTGTTTCGTCATTCATTGTTCTGTTGTTCCATTCCCCTTAATGATATGTTTCGCTGGTTGATCCGACATCCGACGATTAACCGAAGATAATTATGAGATATTGGATATCAAATAAAATAAATTTTTGTGTCTCGATCTGATTGCCAATCAATTCGGTCATCCATTAACCGGGTCGTGACAACAGTCAGAGAAGCAGGCAAAGAAATTCCAAAGTCTAGCTGCTCGAGGGAAGAAACTATTAGAGTAGAAAGCTTTCTGGTATTTAGGGACCTTAACAACGAAAGCGGGTTTGTTGGGGATATGTATGTTGAGGAGGCACAGCTGCAACAAGTTCATCAAAGCACATTCCATTAAAATACTTGTAAAACAAGCACAGGGATGCAACATTGCTGCGATGAGACAGTGGTTGAAGCTTAATTGACAAAGCGAGACCGATCAAATTGAAGACTCTTTTTGTAACCTAAGAGGGAGAGACTAGGGTATATGCACCAGTCCAGATGTTGCAACAATACTTTATGCATGGGCGAATGGTTATTTTTATCCTAAATGTCAGTTGCCACTATTTATTTTTTTATTTATGCTTTTTTATGAGTTCCTAATTGTTTAAGGCTTTTTTTAATTTTGTTCATGAAAAGATGCTCTCTATTAATAAAGGGGTGTCTTCGTCCGCAACTCAGCGGACGTGCTTGATGGTTTGAAGAGATAGCACACAATTTTTTCTATATTTTGTCAGGATGTGAGTTTACTTCGATAAACCACTATCCAGAGAGACCGAAGATATCCTAGGATAGTGTGTAGTCGACATGCAAGTTCTCTCCAAGCATGTGTGCACTTTTATGTATGTGTGTACTTTTATGTATGTGTGTATTTTTATGCATGTGTGTACTTTTATGTATGTGTGTACTTTTATGCATGTGTGTACTTTTATGCATGTGTGTACTTTTATGTATGTGTGTACTTTTTATGTATGTGTGTACTTTTATGTATGTGTGTACTTTTATGCATGTGTGTACTTTTATGCATGTGTGTACTTTTATGTATGTGTGTACTTTTATGCATGTGTGTACTTTTATGCATGTGTGTACTTTTATGTATGTGTGTACTTTTATGTATGTGTGTACTTTTATGCATGTGTGTACTTTTATGTATGTGTGTACTTTTATGTATGTGTGTACTTTTATGCATGTGTGTACTTTTATGTATGTGTGTACTTTTATGTATGTGTGTACTTTTATGCATGTGTGTACTTTTATGTATGTGTGTACTTTTATGCATGTGTGTACTTTTATGCATGTGTGTACTTTTATGCATGTGTGTACTTTTATGTATGTGTGTACTTTTATGTATGTGTGTACTTTTATGCATGTGTGTACTTTTATGTATGTGTGTACTTTTATGTATGTGTGTACTTTTATGCATGTGTGTACTTTTATGTATGTGTGTACTTTTATGCATGTGTGTACTTTTATGTATGTGTGCACTTTTATGTATGTGTGTACTTTTATGCATGTGTGTACTTTTATGTATGTGTGTACTTTTATGCATCTATTCATCCCCTATCCAAAAATAAATACATAAGTAATATTTTTTGATATTTTTTCAATTTTTATTAAATATGAAGGGCGTGCAATAAGTAATGCCCCTGACCCAGTTGTCTAATCTAGCTGAAATTTTGCATATGCAATGAGGGTTATGTGGCAAATTACAGCTCTGAACTAATTGTGGTTTCTGTTTTACAGGTGTTTGAACTGCGTCCGGTGTGAAATGGAGCCTGTTGAATATCGGGCAGTGATCCCGTTTTTGTATTTGAAAGGACGTACATCACATGAGACTTTTGATGAACTGAAAGAAACTTATGGTAATAATGCCCCATCATATAACCTTGTAAAACGCTGGCATCGTGAATTCAAACATGGCCGGAAGTCTGTGGAAACAGCTCCCAGACCTGGTCGCCCCCCCCTTTTGCCATTGATGAGGCATCTGTCCGTCAAGTTGAGGCTGCCATTTTGGAAGATCGGCGTATTACTATTCGCCAAATAGCCCAAGATGTCAAGATTAGTACAGGGTCTGTGGAAACTATCATTCATGACCATTTGCATATGCATAAGGTATCTGCCAGATGGATTCCCAGGTTGCTCACACCATTCCAGAAGCGAGAACGCGTCGAGTGTTCGAGGATACATTTGGAGATGTGCCAAGAAGCTGAATCAAAGTTTTTCAAAAGACTGATTGCACAGGATGAAACCTGAGTCCATCACTATAATCCAGAGACCAAAGCCCAGTCAATGCAGTGGAAGCACTTGGACTCACCACCTCCAAAGAAGGCAAGGGTGCAGCGCTCCGCTGGCAAGGTCATGCTCACAATCTTCTGGGACCAGGACGGAGTAGTGATGACAGATTTCTTGGCAAAGGGTACCACAATTACAGGAGCCTATTATGTTTTACTTTTGAGGAAATTAAGGGAAGCTATCAAAATCAAGAGGCTGGGCAAGATCAGCAAAGGTATCCTCCTCCTGCAGGACAATGCTCTGGCCCACAACTCGCATGTCGCCAGATCAGAAGCACGGGCGTGTGGTTATGAACTCATACCCCATCCTCCCTACTCTCCTGACCTTGCACCCTCTGACTTTTACCTATTCCCTGCCATGAAGTTGTTTTTGAAAGGAAAGCGTTTCCTAGATGATGCAGCCTTGATTTCTGAAGTCATGTCGTGGTTGGAGGACCAACCTGATGTGTTCTAAAAAACGGTCTCCAGAGCTGCATCAAACGATGGGAAAAATGCATAACTCTGGGTGGTTCCTATATAGAGCGAGACTAATAACTGTGCCAAGTTTCGTTGCTCTACTGCTATGGGAAGTGGGTCAGGGGCATTACCTATTGCTCGCCCCTCGTATTTTCCAAATCAGCAAAGTAAAAGGGTTAACACACCCCTCTCTCTCTCTGTCTTTCCCCTTTCTCTCTCTCTCTCTCTCTCTCTCCCTCCCTCTCTCTCTCTCTCTCTCTCTCTCTCTCTCTCTTGTTTTGACGGTGTACACACTCCAATCAGGGTAAGTGAAAAAAAAAAAACGTAATCGAGTGTGTATCGTACTCCGTAGATTTTTGTACTTTTACTCCGGAACTTCTGATCATCTTTTTTATCTTTTTTTTTACAAAGGAATAACCACTTATCAAGGCCCAGAGGTCACTCGAGGATAAGGGTTAATAAGTGTACAGTGATCAATAAGACGATAACGTAGTAATTGTTAGTAGCAGAAATTTGGTAAATTGGATTACTTTAGGGGAACGGCTCATCAAGAACTTCTTTACGCCGAACGTGAAGACGACCATATTATAGTCAGTCGGAAAGCAGGGAAATGGAAGAGAGTTTCACAGGCGTGCAGTTCTAAGAAAAAAGCTTTGTTCATGAAATCTACGTTTAGGTTTAGGCACAGATAAAGAGTGGGGGAATTATTGATAGTGTTTTCAGCTAGACGAGTGTTTCTTGTGAAAGTTTGGCGAGAGGGGACCATAGATTGGAACTCAGACGAGCACTTGTCATGAAAATAACGATAAAGCAGAGACTGGCTCTTCTGTGATAAAGATGTTGCAGGGAAGAGAAAAGGGCATCCCCCCACTAGACTACGAAGTCTGTTTTGAACACTGTCAAGGCAGGATAAGTTCTTTCTAGCAGCTCCTGCCCAGATATGGCAACAATTTGTAGACATTTATGCTGACGAAACTACCATTTATGGTAGCACATCTAAGACAGTAAACGACCAAGTTATCTCCAATTCTCTCTCCTCTGATCTTGAGCACGTAGTACAATGGGGTAAGGAGTGCCTGGTTACTTTTAATGCATCTAAAACCAAGCTTCTCTCTTTACATCATCAACATTCTGATCCACATCTGGCATCAATTGAAATGAATGGCTCTCGTCTAAGGAGGCCTCAAGTTTTGACAAGCTTCTTGGCTTGACCATTACTCCTGATCTTAAATGGAACACGTACATCAAATCTGTTGCCAAGGCCGCTGGAAAAATGGTGGGATCTTTCTATCGATCCGGTAGATATCTCACTGCTGATGCTATTCTCTATCTATATAAGAGCCAGGTACGTCCAAGGATGGAATACTGTTGCCACATCTGGGCAGGAGCTGCTAGAAAGGACTTGGCCTGCCTTGATAGAGTTCAAAATAGACTTTGTGGCCTGGTGGGAGATGTCCTTTTCTCTTCGCTGCAACCTCTATCTCCCAGAAGAGATGTTGCGAGTTTGTCTCTGCTTTATCGTTATTTTCACAGAAAGTGTTCGACTGAGCTTCAATCTATGGTCCCCCCTCGCCAAACTTTCACAAGAAACACTCGTCTAGCTGTACACACTATCAATAATTCCCCTCACTCTTTATCTGTGCCTAAACCTAAATGTAGATTCCATGAACAAAGCTTCTTTCTTAGAACTGCACGCCTGTGAAATTGTCTTCCGTTTTCCTGCTTTCCGGCTGACTACAATATGGTTGTGTTCAAGTCTAACGTAAATAAGTTCTTGATGAGCCGTTCCATATAAGTTATCAAATTTACCAAATTTTCATTACTAATGATTACTATATTGTCCAATTTCTACTGTACACTCTTTAACCCTTATCCTTGAGTGGCCTCTTGGCCTTGATAATGTGGTGATGCCTATGTAAAAAAAAAATACTCCTTGGACTACCTGGCTCTTATATAGGCAGAGAATTGCATCAGCAGTGAGATATCTACTGGATCGATAGAAGGATCCCACCACTTTCCCAGCGACTTTGGCAACAGATGTGATAGACGTGTTCTATTTAATATCAGGAGTAATTGTCAAGCCCAGGAGCTTGTCAAATTATGGAGTCTCCTCAAGATGAGAGCCATTCATTTCAATTGATGCCTGATGTGGATCAGAGTGTTGATGAGAAGCTTGGTTTTAGTTTGTTCTAGTGGGCCAATTATTTCAGTAGCAGGTCTATCTAGTTGCACGCAATGAAAATAGTATAAAACAATATGTACCTGTTACACTTATATACAATGGTGGTAATACATACACCAACTATTATTATCGCTCAATATTTTATACTAAACAAGTGTACGGTGAATGTGTCTTGTACAGTTGTCGATAGCGTACACTCCCTGAGTTAGATAGGACAAGTAGGCTGGTTGCCTACATGTCATATCTAACTCTTATCGTATGGGTTGGGTAAAATCACGGGATAAAAAGACTGAACCTTGAGAAACTATCAGAAAAAAAGATTAAAGAGAAAAACAACACGAACAGTAATGTGTAAATAAGACTTAGATCATTGTTATTGCTGTTTTTGCGTTAATCGTACTGGATAGTATTTAATAGGTGTAGAAATGCACAATAATAAAGGTTATTTGACTTTCCGCGACCAACTTTTGTATCCATCGACGTAAATACCCTTGAAAAACTCGACACAGCAGCAAAATCCCACTCCTACATAGTAGAGATCCCCAGATACCAGAAAGCCTTTTACTCTAATAGTTTCTTCCCCAGAACTGCTGGACTTTGGAATTCCCTTCCGGGTTCTTGCTTCCCCGACTGTACTGACATACAGAAGTTCAAGTGTAATGTAAACCAACATCTTACTGCTCAACTCCCTACATAGTATCCTTGCAAATTATGTCCCAGATAGTATCTCCCTACATCAAAGTGACACTGTGCCTTGTGTGGGGTGAAAATGCAATATATATATATATATATATATATATATATATATATATATATATATTGAATTAAAGAAATTGCAACGCGTGAATAAGGAATGTAGTAAAAAAAAATAAAAGTAAAAAACAAAAATATCAAAAATATGGAAGGATTAATAAGACTTAAAAAGAAAGAAACGGAAACTAAAGACAGATAGAGAGAAAACTACGAAAGATCAAGAGAAAGAAGGAAAGAAAGATAGTAAGAGAGAGAATAAAGGAAAGATAACTCGACAGAAAACGAAACTACGGGAAAAGGATGTAATCGTGGGAGAAAGCGAAAAGAGTGAAGAGGATGAAGTATAAGTCAAAACGTCTTTTAAAACAGAACACTGAACCAAAATAGAAATAAAAAAGAAAGATTCAAGAAGAGCGCTTATAAAGGGTTTGTAGACAAAAATACGAAACAAAGAAAAGTTCACAAAAAAAAATAACATTCAGACAAAACAAAATATTTAAAAGAAAACAGAAAAAAAAAATCTTCGTCTCAAGTCCCATTAGGTTTTCCAATGTAGGTCAACAAACTTTTATGGGTGAAGTCTGTGATAAATTGATTATTCACAACCCTAACCCGATTTTTCTGACCGGGTTGAGCACAATTGAGCCTCTTTATATTAAGCTTAGTAGTCAGACCGTAAGAACAATAGTAAATCGGTTAGTTATTCTGTTCATTACTTCGAAAGAAAGCCTTCTGTTTTCTCCCAGAGCTCTTAAAGGAAAAGTCAGCGTACGTACGCGCATACATTTATTTACGTCGACTGTCTGGGTTAGTGTGGATCTGAAGAGAAGGAGGATGACATGCAATAAAGAGTATATCCCATCGGAGATGAATATTGAAGACGGTATAGTCCAGAGTGTGTTCTAGAGGAGAGGACAGATGGCGTGGCTCAGAAAAAAGGAAATATGGCCGAAACAAGATGATCCATATGAGAGAGCCGATGATATAGCACAAATACTATTAATAATAGAAGATAACAGATTTCACAGTTCAGAGGAAATAGCAGGTTATGAACTCGTGTGTAGCCGACAAAGATCAGATCCAGAGAAGATGGCAAATAGTTCGAAAGTCTTGTTACGTGTCTTGTTTCTCCTATCAGCAAGGGTGGTCCATATGCGGCATAATAACGTCGACATACCATCTAGTTGCACGCAGTGAAAATAGTATAAAGCAATATGTACCTGTTAAACTTATATACGACTAGCCTGGGTGCCAGGCGTTGCCCGGGTGTTTGGAGGTGTGTGTTCAGCAAAAAAAAAAATAATAAGTAGTAGTAGGCAGGTAGGCAGGCAGGCTCGAACCTGTAGCGCGAAGGAGGAAAATAACGTGAAAAAAACGTGACGTCTTTGCCGTTGCGTCCATCGCCAAACTGAAAGTGGTGAAGGTTTAAATTAAGGCTAGTCAATCTATAACACGGGATAACTTTCGAAAATATCGGTGAAAAAGCAACCCCTCCCTGTAAAAAAGTACGCAGCTAAGGGTGAAGGAATTAATGTTTTTGGCCAATTTTTCGATATTTGTCATCGACGTGTCGGGCTTCAAAACGATACTGATCTCGTGAAAATCTGTCGCCTCTGTCAGAGGTTTTAGGCAGACATACAGGCATACATACATACATTTAAATAGACAGGTGAGATTTATACTATAGACTAGCGGGGGTACCCGGCGTTTCCCAGGTGTTTGGAGGTGTGTGTGGTTTTGGGTAAATCAAAACACCCGGGTGTTTGTGTCGGAGTGGGGTAAAATAAAAAAAAAAGTTTTGGTAGATAAGTATGAGGATCGAACCCGAACCCTTGAGGCAAAGTTGGAAATTAAAGTGTGGAAAAAAAAATGTGCGACGTTAGCCATTGGGCCACCGCGAAATACCAACGGAAACACTATTTAACTATTTAGAATTGGCATGTGCACGTTTTAATGACTTAATGAGGTCAACTTTGACTGCGGGGCAGTATTTTATTTACTGCGGGAACGCTTTTTTTATTTTTATTTTCCAATATATTGGCGGGGGGAACTAGCTCCCCATAATAAGGGGATTGTCCAAATTGAATAGCAATTGTCTGATATAAGGAAAATTTCCACATTGATCAAAGCTGATTGCTTTGGGACATTTCCGGCGATCACGACCAGAAAAAAATACCGCCAGAATTAGTGTCGCTTTTATTATACGAAAAAGCCTAATCCACATGCGGCGAGCGAAAAATGTTGAATATTTATCTTTTCAAAGTCGAGCAAATTAAATAGACAGGCGACCTCCGTTGTTAACTCGTAGATATTATGATTTATATGTGATATAAAAAGTTTTAAGAAGTTGTGAGTCGACCGACCGCTTCTCGGAAAAAAGCCTTTCTTGGACATACACAAAAAGCGAACATACATACACACATTTTCGTTTTTTTATATATATAGATGGTGGCATCTCATACCCAAGTATTATTATCGCTTAATATTTTATACGAAACATGTGTACGGTGAATGTGTCTTGTTACGCTTACAGATGACGTACACTTCCTGAGTTAGATATGATAAGTAGGCTGGTCACCTACGCGTCATATCTATCTCATGTCGTATGGGTTGGGTAAAATCACGGGATAAAAAGACTGAACCTTGAGAAACTATCAGAAAAAAAAAAGATTGAAGAGAAAAACAACACGAACGGTTACATGTAAATAAGACTTAGACCATTGTTATTGCTGTTTTTGTGTTATTAGTGCCATACGAGTGTTTAAGAGAGATAGAGAAATGCAAAATATTATAGGTCATTTGATCTTCCGTAACAAGCCCTTGTACGCCTTCGGAGTAAATGCCTCCGACAAAATCGACAAACAGCAAAATCCCACCCCATACATAGTAGAGATCCCCAGATGCCAGAAAGCCTGCTACTCTAATAGTTTTTTCCCCGGTCCCCCAGAAATCCTAGACTTTGGAATTCCCTGCCATCGCCACAATATTGCATTTCTGTGCCTGTTTTACAAGCATTTGAATGGAATGTATTGTTATGAACTCATAAGTACCACCGACGTACATACTCCCAACAATCAATAAATCCCATCTCTTCACTGTTAAGGTCTCTAGATGCCGAATTTACTCAATTAGTTTCTTCCATCTGACAGCGAGACTGTTTTTTTTTTTTGTTTTGTTTGTTTGTTTTCTTTTTGCTGTAGTAAGATATAGAGGTTTAAGTGTAATGTGGACAGATATCTCGCTGCTCAAATCCCCTGTGGGCACGGCCCAAAATAGAAGCCCAAATTGCAATCCGTCTTGCTGGGGTGAAAATGAGTAAAGGAAATCATGACACTTCTGCATGAAAGATGTGTTGTTGTGATTTGCAAAAAATATCATACACATCGTTGTTGACAATAAAAACACATCGAAAGCTCCTGTTTGCTACATTTTTAAACAAATTAGACTTCTACAAAGCTGACAAAGATCGTGCCTTTGGGTAGTCTCGTCTGCATGAAGTCTTTCATGTTGCTTACAACTATTTGTTAACTCGCAAGATTGCAGTTTTCTTTTACCCTTGACACCGAGAGCAGTAAGCCTCAGAAGTTTAATGAAGAAAGAATTGATACAGAACACATAACAGATTATGCCAAAGCAACATTGCCACTTTTATTCCATTGCATGCCACACGCAGAGGCAGAAACGGCCAGAGGACGACGGATCCTGATGCCAACGCCTGTATTTTCACCAGAGTTATTTTAGCCAGGTTGTGACCCTAATACCGCTTAGTGCCAAACCTGCCTGCCATGAGTGGCCTGCCAACAACTAAATTCCAAAATTCACGTTTTTAACACTACTACGTTTATATCGCCTCTACCACGGCAAGGAAGAGCTGGACAAAAAAAAATTGCTACTAGTGAGGTCGATGTTTGTCTACCCGCCCATCACCCACCCTGTTAGCTCTTTACTCTGTTTTATGACAAATGATCGGATCCTAAATATGTCAGATGTGTTTTTTAACAACAAGAAGCTGGAAAGCTGCTATAATAAACAAGAATGGCAGGGCGCCGATACTTTTAGCTACTGCTAGTATTTACTTTCTTTCCTCCGCAGGAAGGTGTGACACAAGGTTGAAAAAGGTGAAAAGAGTAAAGCAATGATTATTCTGGCCTATAAAAAATCGTTGATCTCCGTTACTCAAGACGAATAATCCTGATGCATGAAAGCACAAAAGTTGATTTAAACGTTTATTGGGATAGAATTCGGAGAGAGACCGTTAATTATTCCTTATAAAAAAGATAGGCTAAGATTATTTTCTTATCTATTATATAAAGGGCAAAATGGACGCAAGCGTTTGTGCATGTCCACGAAAGGCTTTTTGCATCTGCTTCTCGCATCGGTTAGTTTTCGCATACTTCCCAGATCGTAATATCTTGCATTCACAAATGGACATTGTCTCTATCTTATTTTTTTTTATCAAGTTAAACAAAATTCCCACCGTGCCGTCGTCTCCCGTGTCCTTTTCATATAAATAAAGCGAAACTATTCGAACGCAAACGCCTGGCCTTCTGGCCTGGGTAGTATCTGTTCTGTAATTGGTCCTTGGATAATGTAGGGGAACCCCTTCATTCTGAGACAATTACTATTTATTTAGATACTGCCAGAGTGCCCCTTTTGGGGGGAGATGGTTTTCCCCCCATATTAAACTAATTTGCTTTCGTTGGGAGGCTTAAAAGCAACACCATTTCTGCGAGCCATCTTTAGTTTTTTATGATTGACTACTGTAAAATTTGAAAGTTTTTAGACTTCCGGTCACGTCATGGAGTAGCGGTAAGATGTCAGATTTTCTTTCACTTTCTTTTCCGCCTTCGCGTCACGGGTTCGAGCCTGCCTGCCTACTACAACTTTTTATTTATTTGCTCAATACACACATCCAAACACCCGGGCAAAGCCGGGCACCCAGACTAGTAATATATAAATTCCATAAATTCTTTCTTATCTAACTTAAGAATTTGTCAACGAACAGCAGTCTTGAGGGAATTCAAACTGACACGTGTCTCTTCGTGTCCCAGACAAACTGCATGAAAACACTTTCAAATTCGAATCGGTTGAACACGTGATCTAACTTCTTATATCATCAACACTTGCGTCTAGCTTGTTTTGTCCAGGCAGCTGGCCCTTGACATTTATTTCCTGACTGCTGACTGCTGAGTACATTATATTTAGCTCGCTGCAAGGTCGTAGTGAAAATGCACCTAAATCATATGCTCTCGACATTTTATGCTAGCTGACTCAATCTCTATCCATCTGCGTAGGGCCACAACATATAACATGGATAGTCCCGTCGGCATTCCCCGGGAGAGGCGCCCCAAGCAGTAAGTAATAAACATACCCCACCTGATAGACCGAAGGCAGCAAGCAAGGAGACGAGACCTTCAAGAACTGCACAAGACCAGCAATGTACTACAATCAACAGGGAAAAGGTCATTTCAAGAATGAACTAAGCTCTATTGGTTTTTAGAGCCGAGGGAAAACTCCCCCTCTTAAGTTTCTGCTTGTTGAGTGTATGATGAAAACATCGGTGCTTATATGCTCTGCCATAGGCGTGTCGTTTGATAGATCAAAGCTTCAAACGTTGTTTAGGTCAGTGTCTTTCTCTTATTCCTCTGTCAACTCATCAATCTGGGTGGTCAACGATCGACTCCTATATTTATTGTCTCACATTGAACCGTAAAAAGACTTTAGCTGGACAAGTAATACAAAATCCTCTACCAGATTATTCATCCAAACAACATAGAGAGCAAACATGTGCTCTATCTCATCCAATTAGATCAGTGTTGTCACTTTTAGCCATTTTAAGGTCAAGTTTGGAAAATATAGCTTTTTAAAAAGCTATATTACAAAAAATATATATTTGGCCATTTTTTTTTTTTTTCATTCGGTGTAAATTTTAGCACATTGCTGATTATTTTACATGAATATTTGATAATAATTATTAAACGAACCCTAATTTTCAAAACAATTATTTTCGAATTTAGAGGTAGGCATCAATTTCGAATATAAAATTATAACGTGATAATCCATTTTCCGGCCAGATAGTGTTTGAACGACATGTAACTGTTCTAGTTAAATCTTAGATGTTGCATGTTCTTTTTTTAAGTGTGCGTATGTAAGTATTAAGCAGCGTTACACTGTGCGTGTGTGTTCGTTTACCATGTTCTGTTAGTGCGTGTATAGATATACGCGAAGTAATGAAACCTGCTTGTGACTCATGAAATGTCTATTTCTTATTGCCTCTTCCCGACCAAAAATGCGAGGTGGGGTTGATCATGCGTTCTTATGTCCCCAGGGTAGTCCGGGTTTAATTTCTGGAGAATTCTGATTATTTCCTCGTTTTTATAGACGTTTCTGAAGTTCGCATCGGTTTGATTTTGAGTTTAAAGAGATTTTCATTGGTTGAAAAATATTGGGTTAACACTTTCTGCAAAAACTCCAGCTTGCTTTTGGAAATGAATAGAAGCGCAATAACGCGGAGAAAGAAAGAGGGTGGTTATTCAAGCCAATCGTATTTTGGCGTTCGTTCGAATCGCAATTCGATTTCACTACGAAGGCTTGGAATGAAGTTGCTGGCATCACAATGGTAACCCCTTTAACAGATATGCAATGAAGAGGATGCTTGCAATCTCTAGACAAACCGAGTCTCTCAGCGTCAGTTCGATTCCATTGATTTCTGCTTAGACACTAGATGCGTGAAAAATGTTGAATCGATAAAGTTTAGTCATGGCTGTCGGCGTAAAAGAAGCCCTAATCAACCAAGGAGAGAGATTTATTTGATTTGACGAACTCGTCTAAAAGGGAATATTTTATTAGATTCGTCTTGCTACACTAGTTTGACCCGATGAGCCGTAAATAGGATTTGGACGTGTCGTACAAAGAAAGAAAAGAAAGGAGAGAAAAGAAAAACGAAAAAGATGAAGAAATAAGCTGATTTGGTTGTTCTGTAAAATTCGATAGCGAATGAAGAAGAAGAAGAATTGCAAAAGACGAGCTGAATAATAATAATAATAATAATAATAATAATAATAATAATAAGTAGAAGAAGAAGAACAACAACAACAATAATAATAATAACAACAACAACAACAACAACAACAACAATAGTAGTAGTAGTAATAATAATAATAAGAAGAAGAAGAAGAAAAAAAAGAAGAAGAAGAAGAAGAAGAAGAAGAAGAAGAAGAAGAAGAAGAAAATATGAAAAATAAGTAGCGGAAGAAGTTTTAAAATAAGCTAACAGAGATCAAGAAGAAGACAAAAACGAGCAGTAGTAGTAGTAGTAGTAGTAGTAGTAGTTCGAATAAAATAAAATAAACCAGAAAGGTGAATCTGGTTAAACGCTTGCTTGTAAAAGCTAAATTTCGTTTTACTATACATGAGATATTGCAAAACAAGTTCGAAACGGAGACAACGTCAATAATAACGTCACACGAGATTTCAATCTTTTCTCTCAGCGTGCAAATCTTTTGGACAATGAGTCTGAAACAAGATTTTCGATGTTGTATTGATGTTATGATTATAGTCGCTTACCTGGTTAGAGGGGTTGGGGAGGGCGACAAATTTAACAACTATGCAGAGTCAAGGAAACTGTCATCTCTTTAAAAATATCTTGAAATCTTTACTTCACATAAAATGACAAGTAAATTGAAAACGAGGTGCATGACGGTAAAAATGTGAAACTCACTTATCGAAAAGGCTGCCGTTGTTATCGTTCTTGCAACGGCATTGAGTCAGCTTCTTCCTTGGTCTGTAGTACATTATCATTGTTTTGGTTTATAGCATATCGGTCTTTTTCAGCTTATTTACTGCTAAACCCAGTAATTCTTTTTAAGTTTTTATACATAAAGTTCCTTATTTCTTTAAATATTTATTCATGGTGTTTTGTAGAGTAAAATTATTATTTTTGTTTTTTAATTTTGCAATACATGATTGCATTTTGCAAAAGGAAACATAAACAATAACATCTATGTTTGGTACAGTAGGCGCCATGAAGTCATTACCTTCAGACAGATTGATTTGGTAGCACCAGTTACTACATACCGAATAATGGCGGCCCAAGCACGGCGGTCCTGAGCAGGGTTGCATGAGTTGGCTCTCAAAATCGTTACCATTGAATTGTTGTTATGTATTTGTAGAAGAGCACAGAATACCGCCAACCTTATATAAAGTAGTAAAGATGAATAATAATAATAATAATAATAATAATAATAATAACAAACAATAACAATAACAACAATAATCATTATTATTATTATTATTATTATTATTATTATTATTATTATTATTATTATTATTATTATAATATGCATACATAATTGTGGTAAAATAAGTGAACGGAAACGTATTCAGACGTTCAATAGACTGCATGGGGATCAATGCGGTTTTCCACCTTAGCTATTAAATACTGTCGATCATACGAATGACCTAGGTACAATTCTGGACAACTCCTTCTAACCAACGTGCAATTGTATCGGCATACAAAGTGGGTTCTCTGCCTAATCCGGAGATCCGTTCTCAACTTTACGGCTCACATTTTCCATTTCTTATACGTGAAGCCATGTGTGACCCCCTCTCTCGTTTTTCTTCTACACGAGGGAAGATGTGTAATTTAATTGAAATTGGGACTAGGTCTCCAATAGCTTGAACTTAGATGCGCAGCAGTTGAAATTCAGACTCGGTTCTGAGTAGTTGGGATCCAAACTCGATCAATGGGTGTGTTGATCGTGTACCCCAACTCTCGAGTTTAGACATGCTTGTTTTTAGATGTTAAAATGAAACAATTTTATTTTAATGAAAAGAAAAATTATATTTGTTTTAAACAGCATTTAATTTTAGCACCAAAGGTCCATGCTTACATAAGTTTATGGGGAGAATTAATTCTATAATGAAAACCCTGTCACAAATGACGCTGAGAAAAAGAGAAAATCCACCAAGCAGATGTAAAAGACGTCATAAGAACTCCTTTATATAAAAAAGTGGACATTTTATCGTTTTACATCGTTTATCCTCCGGAGAGATGGTTGCCGTGCCAAGAGTCGTTCAAGAGACGTCACCTCAGCGCAAATATAACAAGTTGCTTTTCCTGGCAAACGATTGGGTTACAAGGCTACGTTGCCGTTTTTTTTTTTTTTTTTTTTTTTTTGCTTTTTTTTTTTTGTTTGCTTGTGTATGTTTTTTTTTTTTGCTTGTTTGTTTTTTTGTTGTTTTTTTGTTTTTTGTTTCCTTGTTTAGCTCGTGTAGCATACTGAATTCGTAAAATTCAAAATACAAATTCAAAATAGGAAATATTGGACTAAATGTAGTCGCGTCACGCCAGTTATGCCGACATTGTTGAATATATGCTTTATGTAGAATGAAATGTTCTGTCGAAATCAGCATGATACAAGTATAGTGACATATTTTGTTATGTCATAAAAGTCTGTGCTATGTCTTTATTTAATTGTAAAAGTCAATCTCAAATTTCGTTTTGTACCTGCACTGATGTTGCATTAATTCATCGGATTCAATTATGACATCAACAAATAATAAACAATAATCATCATTACAGACAGGGACTATATCACTTTAAATAAACAATGCACTTGAAGAAGAACGGAGAGTTCATCGGTCAAAAGATAGTATGGATGTAAATATCTACGTTTTATGTACACTAACAGAAACTATATAAACAGTCAATAGTTCGAGTTTTGATCTTTTTGCTATTCTTTTTTATTTATTTATTGTATTTGCTTTTTTGCTTTTGTTTTATTTTCTAATAATGATAGTTATAAGATTACGGTGAACATGTCACTTTTGTTTAGGGAATCAAGCGTCTATTTTTTATAACACCTGTGTCATTGTATAAAGCGTTTCTATTTTCATGTGAAAAATATTAAAACAGAACGTCTGTTTCAATAAATGAATAAAGCAATATGGACCGGATTCTCTTTTAGCTTGTTTATTTTTTGTTTGTTGATTTTAGAAATTGGGTTCAAACGGAACCAAAAAAAAAATGGAGCCTAGGGATTTTTGTCCTTCTCGATTAATTCCCCTTTCATAACTTCCTTCTACTTTTTGCGTCTCCTTCTGAACTCCGCTATCTTCTATTCTTTGACTCCCTTCTGTACTTCTTTTGACCTCTCTACTGAACTTCCTTCTCAGGCCTCCTTCTTACTCCCCCTCCCCCTGAGGTCAATTGTAAACTTGCGCTTAAGATTGTGTAGTGTGTGTATGTGTGAAACTGTGAATGATGGGGCGCCTGTATGCGTGTTTTTACATAAATAAACGACTGTCTGTTTTCTGTTTTCTCCCTCTCTTTATTTTGTTTTTGTTAGATGCCAGACATGCACGCTCTATTTCAAATACTCCAAACGAGAGATCTAATCATCCTTCTCTCTTGTGCTTGGTTCACCGGGTATATTCGCCAGATAAATAAAGGGGGGTTGCAACTATTCTTTATTACAACTATACTGTCGCTATTTTCTTACAACTAAACAACTTTAACCCGTTGACAAACATATGAACAATTGTAGTAAAGCCAAGATTACTACTACTACTACTGCTACTATTACAACTACTACTACTACTACTCTTTATCCGTCCATTTTCCTTCCTTCCTTCTTTTTTATTTTTTTTTTACATTTCTAGATACAAAATAGTTGTGTGAGAACGGTGAATTTGTTGAGACATTTACTAATCTGTTTCAATGTTAGTTTTATTTTATTTTATTTATTTAGGTTTTATTTTTTTGCTTCAGGTTTTATTAATTAGTTTTTTTTTTTTTTAGATTTTAAGTTTCTATAACTTGGTTGAAGGATTCCAATATGGGTTTTCCATTCTTATATTTCTCATCGGTAGATTCATATGCGTTTTTGCTGCTAAATGATTTTCGTCGGCGTTCGATTCGTAGGAAAGTCATGCTTAATTTTCGATTTTTGAGCGATTATTCGGAAAAATAGGTAACTTTACACGAATAGGGAGGATTTTTTTTCATGTTTGAGTGATCCGTCCGTGATTTTTCATTTTAATATACTTTCATAGAAATATTTCTGTTATGTAAAAAAAACAAACTATTTTCTTTACGTCACAAGTGTCACGCTCATACATGAATTCCATAGCTAATATAACATACTGACCCAACGGGACACGGGTAGTCTAGTATATATATATTGTTTTGAAAAAAAAAAAAAAATATATATATATATATATATATATATATATATATATATATATATATATATGAGAAAACAGGAGAAATATAGGAGAAAACAACATGGCTGACGAGAGCCTGACATTATTTAGGATTTATCATTAACTGGTCCCCTTATGTTAGGCTTGAAACCGACGGTACCAATGTTTTTCTGACCTTCAGTACAATTTTAAATAAATAAATATTAGCTCTTATATTGAAAAGATTTTTCTTTGTAATCGATCACTTTGTTGGAATTCTTTCCCAAAAATAGTAATATATATATATATATATATATGGATTTTTTTGTGCATTGATATTCCTATTAAAAACTCCTTTTTCTATTTATTTTTTTAAAATGCAGCTTTGTTATATATGTGTCGTGGAATTGCATTTATCTGCAAAAGATCTAATTAATTTGCATATTCTTTTAAACATTCATTCTTTCATTGCATATTCTTTTAAACATTAATTCCCTATTAGTTTTTTCGGTTTTCTGGAATGATCATCTTTCGTTAACTATTACGTGTAATTATATTCATACAGACATTCTACATGATTTATACTTTTGTAATATTTGCGTAAAAACGTTATAGTAAACACAAACCTCTTTCTATATATATTTATGTATGCGTATATATGTTTGTTTAAAACATTTTGCCTACCAAACCCATCTGTCAATTTTTGGTCTCCAGTCATGAAACTTAATATATAAATATTTGAACTCATGCGAAACTTTATATTTCGGTTTTAGCCGGGGAAAATCGGTGGGAAAAGTGTGAAAATAATTAAAATTAAATATGAACGACGACATTACGAATATGCATGCGTAACGTAATAGCTATTGGTTCGTGTTTTAATTTTTAGCCTTGTAGTAAACGTCTTCATAGCTCAGGTATTAACGGCAAAGGAAAAAGTAAATCGTAAGCTTAACGTTTTGGTTTCGATTCTGGGTAGTAGCGCGCGAATCATTTTTTTTTTTTTATTTATTAAATCATTACTATATACTGAGTCTAATATAATATAATAATAAATACGAAATACGCATTAATCAAAATATCATATTTAAACGTATTTTACGACCCAGCAATATCGGGCGGTCTGCTAGTATAAGATAGAAGTATACATAATATATATATATATATATATATATATATATATATATATATATATATATATATATTGTGTATATTTAGGCAGCATATTCTCCTTTAAGCATATATTGTTAAACAGCACAGCATTTTCTTGTTTGACAATTTTCCGTTTTATTTTTTCCAGCTTTCGAACAATCCTTCTTGTGTTATATGTAAAATGGTGTAAAAGTGTTCCGTAGTCTGCGAGCGCTTTCAGCGTTTCCGCCATCGTCAGGCTGGTTATATAAAAAGTCGTTTTAAAATTACGTCGAATGATAAGGTCGTGTTTTAAAATTACATCATACTATAAGATCGTTTTTGGCTTATGTGGGCTATTTATATACAAATTTATTGGACAGTTTTTTTTGTTTTGTTTTTTTTCTCTCTTTTCTTCCTTTTTTTATACATACATTAACAGAGGCACTTTAAAATATTTTTGCTGGATTCATAATTTATATTGTTTATTTTGGGTTGTCTCACTTTTATATACAATGCCTCCAACACCTTCAGTCTCCTAACGTTAGAGTCTGTTTGTAAAATTTTGGTATTTTCTACCATGATGTTTCTAAATTGAGAATGCTGGCAGCCATGTTTTTTTTTAATGTTGCGCGATAGAGCTAGTATCGGAAAGATGAAGCGTTAGTCTACGGGACAACGTGTTGGTAGTATGACCAATGTAAGAGGAACAGTTAGAGATACACTCTCCTATTGGGCAATTAAATTGATAAATTACATTGTTCTTTTCCAACACTTTGTCCGCTTGCGAAATATTGTTATTAATTACGAGATTAGTCGTTTTCCGTTTTTTATAATAGATAATGAACTTCAACCCTCTACCGCTGCTGGGAGATACGTATCGTCGAATTATGTCTTTTAAGACCCTTTCGTCTATGTGATAGTTTTTATGTAACTGGTTACAGTAAAATATATTTATGGGTGACGGATTATTATCCCTTTCCCTACCAGCAGCATGACTTAAATTGTTAATAAACAATTTAATTTCTTTATCCACTAGAAAGTTTGGAAAATGATTATTTATCAGTACCTGTTTTATGTTTCTTAATTCACTGTAGAAGTTTGTTTTACTAGACGAAATCATTTTTGCCCGTTGGATAAGGTTTTTTATTATTGCTACCTTATAACGAAATGAGCATTCACTTCTATAATTTAGGATACATGAATTAAGAGATGTGGGCTTTTTAAACACTGAAGTAATAAATTCATCATTGTTGGAATCAATATAGACGTCTAAAAATGGTATCTTGTTATTTATGTTGAGCTCATAAGTAAAGTTAAGGACAGAGCTAGTTTGAAATGTACATCTTAAATCCTCTATCTCTTTGATATTATCGGCAAGTATAAATACATCATCAACGTATCTAACATAAATGTAAGGCTTTTTTGTAGAGTTGAATATTTTATTTTCCAGGTTGGCCATATAAAAATTACTGAAGGTTGGGCCCAGAACAG
>NC_136483.1:30194331-30229331 GCF_053919585.1 Euprymna scolopes | reverse complement strand
TTTTTTTTTGTTTTTTGTTTTTTCATAAGGAGGGTAGTTCTGGACCAGAACAAAAAGAAATATTAGGTGAAGGTCCACGATTTAAACTGTGTGAAAAGCATTCTGCTGAAGCTATTTCTGTTGGTGATGGAACGGAAATTAGTGAAATTGTATCGATCAGCTTTCAATTGAGGAGAATAGCGATTGATATCCTGGACACTGTAGTGCCTGCTTGGATTCAACATCCGGATGTGAATAGATGGGATGGATCCAATGTACCTATTTACTATGCCTCCCCACGGGACAGAGTTAGACACCAGGGTCGTTTTTTAACGTGGAGAAAAGGTACAAAAATAAAAATTGTCTCAGTCGTGAAGAATTTCTCCACCGAAAGAGAACAAGAAAATGAAGTGCAGCATCTGAAGAACAGATGGTATTTATTTGCTCCCCCACCGAGCAAATTAGGCACAAGGCCGATTTTTAATGTGAGGAGTGAAGGGGAAATGGGGACCAACTCCCCGGGGAGTAGGGGAGCTGGATAGTGACAATTGGTATGAAGGGTTGCCCCTACATTGACCAAGGTCTGATATGTGGGGTTACCCCCACATATTGTCTTTGCTTGCAGTATCTGTCGGAACAGATACTACACTTTGATCTTGACCAAAAGGCCAAGTAATGTAATGCAAATCTGAAATAGTTTAATATTTTTCCCCTCGGACTGACACATTTTGAAATTCCCTCCCTGCTTTTTCTTTCCCAGACTGTACTAACCTGAAGAAATACAAATGTAATGTAAATTAATATTTCGCTCATTTGCTTACATAGTCCCCTGTAAACATGGTCCCAAATAGTTGCCGCTTACATCCATGGCAATATACATTGTTTGATGTGAACGAAATTTTTTAAATAATATTGTTTCGTAAAATCCATTTTAAATATTCAAAAACAAACTTGAATTTCGAGAATATTTTTGGATATCTAATTTTGATTGATAAAGTTCACAAAAAGTGCAGGTATTTTCGAAGTCAGAAGAAATTTGGTTTTTCGTGTTAGTCTGTTTCAGCTTGTGCAACCAGACCAACACTTGTTATTGATGAGATTTTCGAGAGAACCGGTAACGAAATGAATAGACTGCGCCATGAAAATTGATGGAAGGCACGGAGGCCAACGAGCTACAAAACTGCATCATCAATTCAATGCCAACAACAGTTAGATGAATGTTGCTGAAAGATATAGATCATTCTATCGAGAGCGGTTACCTTCTACTTGTAACGAATACAAACTTACCTCCGCCCCTTGCGAAGTCTCCTTACAAAAATTGAAATCAAGATATAGTGATACTAAACCTTATGCATAGAATCCTTATTCCAATTTTGACTAAAATCGATTACATGAATTTCATTTCATTCTAAAAAAAATATCTCAAATTTAAGGTCGTAAGATGAAATTGAAATTCATGGGACATATAAATCTTCGACTGTCATTTAGGTGGTCGGGTTTCGATCCTGGCTTGAGGTAGTTGCTTGTCTAGCTGCACTGATGAGCTGTGAAACAGTACTGTATGTGGATGACTATAATGCTCTCTATCTTAGGTTGAGCATATTGGGAAGTGCTATACAAATTACCATTAGCGTATTAATCGATGCTCTTTGTGTAAACAAATCGAGCTTAGGTATTTGGACAATATCAAAACATTGTTAATTCACTGCCCGCATAGCAGCAGCCAAATAGCGCAATGGTTAGAAGCTCCGACTGTCATTTAAGCGGTCGGGTTTCGATCCTGGCTTGAGGTAGTTGCTTGTCTAGCCGCACTGATGAGCTGTGAAACAGCGAAACAGTACTGTATGTGGATGGCTATATATATATAGAGAGAGAGAGGTGAGAAAGAAAATGTATAAAGATATAAATAATCTTTTAGCAAACAAACCATAAAGATAGCAAAAGCTCTACACGGGTAATTGGAGCATTACGATATGAATTAAATTATGTAATTTTACAAGTGTCTGCTTTTATCCATGAAGATTAAATCAAGACATTAAATGATACTAAACCTTACGTCTAAAATACTTATTTTTTCCCCCCAAATTCCATGATGTGATTTAATTCTTGAAAAATGTCAAAAAATTAAGGGTTAAACGTAAGGAGTCTTAAGAAGAAATTGTAATTCTTCTCTGTTTTCTAATTACTATGGATCAAATTTGAATTTTAAAACGAGTTGTGCCCATATAATAATCTCTTTAAGATACTCCAAAGGAACTTAAATTTGTGACCTGTTTATTAACACATATTGTTACTATTTCACATGAACTGATTTTTACGAAAGGCTTAAATATCTTTTTTAATTCTTTTGCATGAAACTAAATATAGTTGGCATCTGAACTACTTTACACCTAGCAGATGTGTTTCAAAATTCATATTGATTGATTGATTAGTTTAGGAGTGAATCCTGTACATGCAATTTCATAAACGTGTACACATAGCCAACTTAATATACATATATTTTTTTTATAGAAAAAATCTAACTAAATAACTATCGGAGAAACCAATGTCAACGATAAAATCATCTGATTTATACGAACTGAATGAATGTGCAGTTCTGAAGACTGTGAAACTATATTGTCAAGTGGCGGCAACATATGCTTGCCGGTGATGGTTGATTGGTACGATTCGCCTTAATCATTTGAGCAATAGCGTAAAATCACGACGTCAATCGCCAACCTCAACGTCGTGTGCCGTGAATTTCTTTTTCTTTTCTCGTTCAGGACGTGTCGTCGTCTCTCCCACATTTCCGACTGCCAAAGGGGCGCACTAGCTCACAAGTATGAACAAAAATAAAACAAATCAAAAAGAAAACAGACTCCGACACTTTCTGTAAATGCTAATTGCACTTTGGGTGCGTTTGTGACATCATCGATTCTCTACACGTTAACATCCATATCTACATCAGTTATCTACGCTGAGTTCAACAGTCGAGTGATCAATGCATTTCCCCACCTCTTCTGAGCCCCAATCTGTCAATTGTCTCAAACTCGCAACTGTCCTCAACGGTCACTATCGCCAATCGTTACGCCCAAGACTAACTCTAAAAAATATATCCGGTCCTTTTGTTTACGTCACCTTCCATACCGTGATTACAAACCCACCTTAGCTCTTTGTATGCGTTGATGAACAACTTCCTATGTCTTTGTCTGTTCACAACCCTATTCCCTATATCTTTGTGGTCTGTTCATGATAAACTTTTTTCCTTGTTTTTATTATTTTTATTTTTTTAATAATTTTTCCTTTTTTTCTCCCTAATATTTGGGGGGGGGGGGGTCGGTAGTATCACAATAGTGGCAGCAATGGAGTTCAAGAAGTGTCAATACGATCATCTAAAGGAGCGACTGATTCTGCTGTTTAAAACAAATGAAAGATCAGCTGCTACATATGTGATGATGAGAGTAATAAGCAAAGCTGATCCCGCATCACAAGCTGCGTAAAATCGCCTGTGCTATTAACAAGGGCCTCACCCCCCACCCCCACCCCCATCCCCGAGATACGTGGAAGAAATGATTTGCATAGTTTCTATGCCATCTGCCACAAAATCAATGAGTTGGGTACAGGCAATGAGACTATTGGATGCTGCGAGGATGACTATGATTTCTGAAAAGTTTAAACCTCCGTTTTTTAGAACTACTTTAAATGATATTATAATTAATGAATGCATTGAAAACAACTGAATATTTTATATCTTATTGTTTATTTATACTGTAAAAAAACTTCAAACCGAGAGGGATTCGCCCTGAGTTTGGCAATATTGATTTGTTCGCGTCTTTCCCAGAATTCTTTCTGTAGTAAAAAATAAAAATAAAGAAAAATATATACGATGCACGTATTCGTGACGGAATGAAAATGTCATATTCCAAAAATTATGTAAATAAATCAAGTGGTTTTATTTTTTAAGTAATAAAATCAAATTTTATGAGTAAATGAGGAGTGAATTTTTTTCGTCGCCAGAAACGATAAAAGATAACTAAACAATAAGCCAAATTTGCGATATCAGCGTTGTAATGCCTACAATTTCTCATTGTTTATATCGTTTCAAAATATTTTTTTACAGAAATATAATAATTTGATCAATTTACGTCATTTTTGGAATGTGTTTTCGTTCCGTCACCGGTATGTATACCTTACAGATTTGTCTTTATTTTTACTTTTTTTTAATATAGAGGGACTTCTGGATAACCACTATTTGTTTTTATCTAGGAGTGTTGAAAATTTCGCATAAAAACACTGTAAATTAACTCGATTGAATAATGAAATAAATAATTATCTTACGCTCATGCACAGTTTAAATTAAAAATCAAATATATTTTGGAATACGTCTTCTAGACTAAGGCAATTTTTAATTTTTGATTCCTAATCCAGAGTACCCTGTTCTGGGGAGCTGGATATTCCCCCACATTAAGAACGACATTGTGTCAAATTTTCCTCTCGTAGGGAAGCAAGTAAATAGGATCTGTTTTTATGCCGTCTGAGGGTCGCCGAGACAATCATTCCGACAAATCAGAGACTGACATGAAATTAAAAATTAAAAATAAACTAAGATGAATGTACAAAATGTATAACGACTTTTTTTTTCAGTTCTGACCCATTTTTGACCCTTTAAGACTAAAAAAATATTTTTTTAAATATATAAGAAAAAACTTTTGAAATTTATAAGAGTATAAATATAAAAAAAAATTTAAATTTATGAGAGTATAAAAATATTTTAATTAAAAAAAACATTTTAAAACATTTAAACATTTTTTTTTTACGAATTCAAAAACATTTACAATAAGGGTCTAATAAAGCAAATAAGTTTATAAAATATAAATAAAGACAAATTAAGTCCGGAAGAAGAAAGAGAAGTATAAGAAAAGGAAAAATAAAAAAGATAAAAAAGTCATAATGTAAATTAACTCAAATTATATATATATATATATATATATATATATATATATATATATATATATATATATATATATACTAGCAAAAGTACCCGTCGTTGACTGGGTTCAAAAACAACCTACAGAAAATGAACTCTGATTTATGAAAGTATGATGGGTTATGAAAAGGGAGGGTTGTAAAGAGATAGCTTCGAATTTGGGGGTATCAAAACCAAAGCAAAATATAATGAAAGTAAAAATAAAATAGATAAACTCCATAATTTATTATTCCATATCTGTTCACACTGAAACACTTATCGCAATATTATGTGGATCTATATTTAAAAAAATCTTGTTAAACTTTGTGACATATTTCCATTCTATGGAGGTCAGGCGCGAACGAACACCACATAATTTTATTATACCATATTTCTTCAAACTGAAACATAATTATCAAAGTATACTTACGCAGATGGATATGAAAAGTCTTTATTAAAGTTTGTGCCTATTTACATTCTATGGAGGCCAGGCGCGAACGCACGCCCACAATTTTATTATACCATCCCTATTTAAGTTAAAACATACTTATCAAAGTATTATTATGTACATCTATATCAAAAACCCTTGTAATGCCCACTACCGGCCGTTCTATTAACCTCAAATATAAACAAGTGTCTCCGAGAACCAAGTGTCTCTGAGAATCAAAAATATATAATGAAATAAATAACACAAAAATATAGGAAAAGCGAAACATTTATTGTTTAAAAAATATAATTTTAATGTTTTAATATTATTTCTTTGAAATGAGTGATTTATAAGTGAAAATGAAATACATGTTAAAAATATGAAACGTTTTTTTTTAAATTATTTTGGTGTTTTCCCCTGTACGATTGTATAAAATGTAGCAACATATAATTATTTTTTGTTTCATTTTTTTTTCACAATAAGATTGTACAAAAATATATCAAAATATAATTTTAGTTTGCCAATGTAGCAAAATATAATTTAAAAAACATGAAACATTTATAGAGGTTTAAGAATATTTTCTTTACACAAAGATTGTTTGTTTGTTTTGTTTTGTTTTTTCACAGTAAGATTCTATAAACTTATATCAGAATATAACTTTGGGTTTGTCAATAGAGAAAATATAATTTAAATATAGAAGTTGTTATTTAGTTATGTATAAAAATTTATAGAAATTTTTAATAATATTGCTTGTTTTCTTTCTGTTTTTTTTTTTTCAATGAGTGATACGATTATCGACCTCTGTTCGACTGATACACGCCCTCTATCGGCCATTCTTGAAACTAAAATACACACATTCGCCTCGTGGCACTGTCATGCAGAAGTGCCGTTTTTTTCTTCTCATAAAAAATTATTTTATACTTCCATTTAATCTTTTGTGCTTTTTTTATTTTGATTTTTTCTTTTCTTCTCGTTAAACAATTTTCCCCCATATTTTTACTGAAAATACTTTTTCTTCTTTGCTTTAAAATTCTTCTTTTTTCGTTTCATCGGAAAAACTCACATTTTTCTTTTTATCTGTTTTTTGCTTCTTTTTCCGTTTTTTGTTTGTTTATTTGTTTGTTTGTTTTGTTTTGTTTTTGTTTTGTTTTACTTTCATTCGTTCATTTCTTTTATGTCAGCTTTGTTTTTCTGTCTTTAAAAACTACTTTCGTTTGTTTTTCCTTTAAACTTTTTTTTCTTCGCTTTGAACTTTGTTATTTTCTTTTAAAGCTTTTTTTTACTTTCCATGTTTTATGGCTATTTATTTTCTTTTATTAAGTATCATAAAGAAGAAAAGAGAAGACAAATAGAAATAAAATAAAGATGGAATAGAAAAGAAATATGAGTAAAAGAAAAGGTTAATTAATGGGAAGACACGAAAGAAAAAGAGCAGATACAAAGTAAGGTGAGAAAAGAAAGAAGAAAAAGAAGAGGAATAAAAGAAAGAAAGGATAAAGAAATGGAAAAATGAACAAAAAAAAATGAGAATAAAAGAAAATGGGTGGATAGAAGAATTTGTGAAAACGATTGCCTTTGTAACTTCATAAAGATCCTGAGACAGATTATGCTGAACGTGTAAGTTTTCTTGCATATGTAACACTGTTTTTATATCTCGAAACTATCTGTGTATATCATGTGTTGTTGCTTATTTTAGTCATGGCGATAAATTAGAATATTGTGAGATATTCTTCGTAATCATCCAGACGGTTTTTGACTTTCGGTTCTTTTAATTTTCTTAATCACCTTTTTTCCTTCTTGTTTAAGTTTGGAATATTATCTTTTGTTCTTCTTCTTCTTCTTCTTCTTCCTCTTCTTCTTCTTCTTCTTCTTCTTCTTCTTCTTCTTCTTCTTCTTCTTATTATTATTATTATTGTTATTATTATTATTATCATTATTATTACATATATCATTATATATAATATATTATTATATATTCATTATTATTATTACATATATTATTATTATTACATATATTATATATATATTATAATACATTCATCATCATCATTATCATTATTATTATTATTATTATTATTATTACATATATTATTATTATTATTATTATTATTATTACATATATTATTATTATTATTATTATTATTATTATTATTATTATTATTATTATTATTATTAAAATGTTCGTTAACTTCACAGTGTTGTGATGTTTTATACCGGTTATTTTCACTAGGGAGCGGGTTTTTACACCAAAGCTAGTGAGTCAATTAGAAGCATCTGACGTATGATGTTTGCTGTGCCAAACAAGAACTGACTTCTGGAGTACAGTTATGTTGTTCTTATAAAGATGACGAATTATATATTTGTTGTTGCGTGTTCGTCTTTGAGTGTTCATATTAGTGAGATAGACATATCGCGTATATATAAAGAGAGACAGGGTACATTCTAATACAGAGAACATGTAATACTCAATGAGAGCGGGATAGAAGAGATAGATAGAAGAGAGATTGACATTTATACAGTTCTGACAGTTCTGGGGGTGTTTCTATAAACATTATATGATGATTATCTTTTCGTTTATCATAAAGACGAAACAGTCATTACTTATAATAGCTGAGGGGAGAAACATTCTTAAGATGATAGACACATTACTTACGTGAATTTTATACACGAAGTTCTTTATACAGATGAGTGGAACACAAGTTCTTATAAATACCTTTGTTTGTTGAATGACACAACACAAGACATCTGTTACAAAATATGATGACGTCTTTTATTTTTTTGACCGATCAATGATTTCGCATCAAGGAATTCAAAGTTTCTACATGATTTCAACTTCTCCCTTCGCTTCCAAGGTGGATGTCAGCTCTGTCTGTCCGACCCTGTCCGACCTTTGACTCGGCACTGACTCGACTCTCTCTCTCTCTCTCTCTCTCTCTCTCTCTCTCTCTCTCTCTCTCTCTCTCTCTCTCTGACTGTTTGTCTCACTAAAGCTCTTACTATATTGACAACTCATCTCTTCCATGACCTCATTGCATGACCAAACAATGTGTATATCGATCCCGTGGCCTGACGTGCCTCACGTGTCTAAACATGCACTGTTCCTCACATGTATACAACAAGTTCTCTAACCGATTTCGGCCTAACCTACTTTCAAATGTTTTAACATTTTCCTATTTTGTTTCAAATTCCTTTTTTAATAAACAGAACTAAATCATCGAATTCCTTTTTTCAATAACATTACTAAACAATGAATTCCTTTTTAAACAAACATCTGTTTATTTATTTTAAACTCTCGATCGGAATTCTCCTGAATCTTAATTCCAAACCTAGCTTCCCAGGTTCGAATTCTCGGACTATCCTATCTCGTTGTTACTTACTTACAAGAACAGGCGACCTGTTCTCTAACAGTATGGGATGATGTACTTGATTCCTAAGGAGTTCAACTGTTTTCAAGATCATCTGGAATTGAGCCAAGCGCACTTATAATGATTGGAACGATGGAAGTTTTTTTATTCCACAACCTAGCAATCTCCATCCTCAGTTTCTGATAGTTCCGTAGTTTCTCATTCTTCTTGCCTGCTAAGTTGATGTCGTTTGGGCAAACCACATCAATAATGTAGCATTAATCGGTCTTTTTGTTCACAACTACAATTATTATTGTTTATTATTTTTGTTGTTGTTGTTATTGTTGTAGTTTTTGTTGTTAAAATTTTTTTATTATTAGTATTAGTATTATTATTAGTAGTAGTAGTAGTAGTAGTAGTAGTAGTAGTAGTAGTAGTAGTAGTAGTAGTAGTAAACCACAGACATTTTTTCGTTTACGGTTGTGAAACACGTGTATGGCAGCTAGGAAAAAATACGGACATTCAGTGAAAAAAATTATGACTGTGAACTTATTATTTTCTTAGGTTATTGGAATACAACTAACCAATATATATATATTGTTACGATGGAGCATTTCTATAAAATAATAATAATAAATCAATAAAACCGTTTAAAATGTGTGCTATCGTATTCTAGGCACCCCTAATGATCAAACCTCAAAAGTTTTAATTCACGAGATAGTTTAAAGGCGAGAGAATAGTTAGAAAGAGTAGAAGGTTTTAAAAGTATCTGGAAAGTCCCAAAGGGTTCGGCAATAATCTAGAATGGGTTAAGATGTTATATGAATAAAAGTGGAGAGGGAAACAAACCAGTTATCAACTTGGTACCGTCAAGATAACTCCGGTCTATGATTCACGGAGACGTCCAGCCGAAAGAATCCAAACCACAAAAAAAAAAAAAATACATCCCTCCAACCCAGTTGCAGAAAAAGCCCTCTGGACTAGTGGTAAATACAATTTTGAAATAATCTCATTGACAAAACTTTTAAAAGAAAAAACAAAAAGAAATTTTATTGTCATTGAATTTCGTTGTTAATAGAGTGAATAGCCACTCGAAGACTGGCCTGTTAGCAGTTCTTAATTTTGACTACCTCCCTTACCCTCGTAACCCTCCATCTCCTCGTTCTAGTTGTCGACCTCGAGTTTCAACAAGCCGTAGTTTAATTTGTGATAGATAGTAGTAATCCATAATAACTGTATTTTTGTTAACTGACCTTTTTTTGTTTGTTTTGTTATTTTTGTAAATATTTGTAAATATATATATATACATATATATATACATATATATATACATATATATATATACATATATATATATATATATATATATATATATATATATATATATATATATATATATATATATATATATACTTATGTCTCTGTAGTTCATATGCAGACTGTTTTTGTTCTATTACATCTTATCTGTGTGGCTAAACAAACAAGTGCTTCAAGCCGGAATCGAAACTCGACCGCCTAGATGAAAGTTAATATTCCTGACAACTTAGCTATCATTCAGTACTTGTTGAGAAAAAGCGAAATACCCTTTGGCCCCAGCCTGAAAGTCGAGAAGTCAGAGAAACACTAAGTTCATAACATCCCTAATTATGTTGATGAGTAATTGAACGCAACAGATCGGGTGGAATTTCAACTCGAATTGATAGCAGTATAATCCGTGTCAGCATTCGTTACGGCATTCATTACATTCTTCATGCCGTCATTCATACAGTCCGCTTTGTTTAGGATTAATGTCTAAGCCCATCGGCCCTCTGATTGCTCCTGTAGAAATAAGTAATTTTTGTTATATATTAATAAAAAAGAAAGAAATATGATTAATTTAGTTGTAATTACTATTAATTAATTAGTGTAACAAAAGAGCTTAGGTTTTGGCAGGTGCTCGTCTGAACTCCAATCTCTGGTCCCCCCTCGCCAATCTTTTACAAAAAACACCCGTCTAGCTCAATCCTGTCAAAAAATTTCCCTACTCTTTATCTGTGCCTAAATCAAAACGTAGATTCCATGAACAAAGCTTCTTTCTTAGAACTGCACGCCTGTGGAACTCTGTTCCGTCTGCCTGCTTCCCACCTGACTACAACCTCGATGTATTCAAGTCCAACGTAAACAAATTACTGATGAACCACCCCTTAAGTAAACACTTCATTAAATCTCCACATTAACGTACTGTACTTGCAATAACCCTTATCCCTGAGTGGCTTCCGGGCCTTGATAAGTGGTGACCACCGTGTAAAAAAAATAGTGGGTTGTGTTATGTAACTAATGTTATAACAATCATTTCAAGTCTTTGGCCAATTAGTTTCAGATAATGTTCCTTTTCCGTTCTAATGAGAGTTTGGGACTATACAAAGCACATTTTCATTGGTGTAAAAATTATATGAATAAGCCAATTAGAATGAAGAATAGAAAATATTTTAATGAGATAATAAATTATTAACTTTCTTAATTATGTACAAAACGAATAAGACTGAAATTTGACTTGCACCCAAACTTCGGTATGATAGCGGAAAGGTCGTGAAAGAAACTTCCATAGCAAAACCAGAAGACGGGTAGGATACGGCGAACATACAAGTTTATATATTCATCAATTAAATCTAAATTCATTCAACTCGATTGTATTAATGGAGTTAGAAAACATAATCACAAGAAGAAGTCCAAGTGACAGTGACATGAATGTAATTTTAATAACATACAAATGATTTTAGGGGCAAATAAAGCGAGAAAGAGGAGGAGGAGGAGGAGGAGTAATTACAAAATATCTGTGTGTATGTGTCTGTGTATGTATGTGTCTGTGTGTGTATGTGTCTATGCGTGTGTGTGCTCCTTTACTTTCTCCTTGCTACTTTTAGATTGAGAAGAGAGTTCTTACAAAATTTTTAATTTTGATTTCAAATGACGTATTTTCAAATAAGATTTCGTTATAATACCTTTATTTATATATCATTTTAAAGAGTGTTTTTCGCTCTGTCTAATCGTTTGAATTACAATCGTTTTAAAACAATTACATCTTCTTTACAGAACATTGAATACAAGATGGAAAAAGTGCAAATTCGCATAATTTTCTTATTTCAATTCAACAGCAATTGAAACAGTTCGCGATATCAAGGAAGCGTTTGATCTAGGAACCACTATTGGACGCACAGCACAATGGTGGTTTAAGAAATTTCGTGGCTGCGACGAGAGTCTTTACGATGATGAGCGTAGTAGTCGTCTATCGAATGTTGATAACGATCAATTAAGAGCCTTAGTCAGAGCCGACCTAAGCCCAACTGTTCGAGAACTTTCTTCTGAATTAGACGTAACCTATAGATGATTTCCAAACACTTGAGAGAGATTGGAAAGTCAAAAATCTTGATAAATGGGTGTATCGCGAATTGAACGACAACCAAAAGAAACGTCGTTACAAAGTGTTATTTCTTCTTTTACACAATAAGAACGACGACCCGTTTCTTGACCGGGTTGTGACTTGCAATGGAAACTGGGTGATTTACGACAACCGGCGACTCTCAGCTCAATGGTTAGTCACCGACGAAGTCCAACGACACTTGACACTATCCTCGAGTATCTGAGGTCTCACTGTACATATGTCTGTCAGGCCAACCTGACACGAGGATACTTTTCCCTACAAGTAAACCCTGACTAAATATTCACAATGACATGATATTCATGGTATAAATAAGATCTCCTCAGTATGATTAACAAACACTGGTTTTTATGCGGAATGGTGTATCTTCTCCAAGTGATGTTACTTCAAGTAATAGATACTCCACCAAACAAGATATATTCTCGTCTTGGAATCAAGTAAAACTAAGAGATTATAAGAAATGTATAACATATTTAAATGGTTAATTGGGGAGAGGAAAATTGATTTCTCAATTTCTTTACTAACTCAGTGTTTGAGACGTTAAAGAGAACTTTAATAGAATATTCGAATTTCATATTGTTGTGGTGGCACCCACTCATTTACATATGTGGATAATATTACACATAAATAACAAGACTCGGTTAGTCTGAGTGTGTGTTAACCAGAAGCCACCGAAGGCCGAGCCGAGAGCAGATATGTTCTCCAGCCAAGACTCTCTTACCTGACAACCATTATGTAAATATACTGTAAATATACTTTTCCTAATACACTTCTTATTGATCTACCTTTGTTTGTTGAGTCTTCATTTGTATTGCCTTATACGTTATTTGGTTCAACCTGTAAACATAACACATATGTATTTCATATAGAAATTAAGTGTTAGCTCAAGGAAAAGAGCCCCTTGATTTCTGAAAATTTCAACTGAAGTAAAATGAAACAAAAAAGTGACATTATTGGTGTTTCATCTGAAATAGGTTATTAAAAAAGGGAGGTTGTTTTAGAACACGTAGTATTCATTAAATGTTATGAATATTTTGAGCGACTATCGAGAAAACAACATTGAACAATAACATTTTGATATTTTTGTTCGTTAGTGTTTCATTTCAAGGCTTGACTTTCCGTTTCTTTGTACTTCTAAAATGCTCAGTAGTCAGTCATCATGAACGCATTGCAGCGTCCCTGGAATCTGGTCTCCATTTTTTTATGATCTGGTGGGATCATTCATCTCATTTATCACGCATCCCGCCAAAAAAAAAACAGCCCCTATGAGAGAACAAGTAATGCATTTTAACACTAATGTTGCATTCGAGATCTTTGAAAGCATTCATCATATTAGTTACAAATTCGGTGTAGTCCTTGGCATTCTTGTTACTCAGACAGTTTTTCACGATTAGGACAAAAGCCTTTCATGCTTCCAGTTCATTATGAATTTCAAACTGAAGATCGTTGATCTAACAGACTTTAGGATCGTTAAAGATGCCAGCTTTCAGCTTTTCCTGGGAAAGCATGACACGTGCGATTGAAGCAGTCTCCATGATAGTCCAGAGCTTTAATGAACTGCTTAATCAAACTAAGATTTATGTGCAGAGATAGAAAGTATGTTCCGTCTGTGTACACCAAAGAGCCATTGATGATGTTCTTTGATGTATCAAGTACAAACTCCTCCTATACAGGCTAGCCCGTTTGCACGTAATGTTGAGTTCGCTTTCTACTATCCAACATAGACGGAAAGCATGTGTACTTAGTGAACACGAACTGTTGTCCCAACAAAAAGTTTACGATTCTCAGGTCAATGCAAATAAGCTACGTATGCTCAGCATAATGAATTTTGTCCAGCACAAACTGTGTCTCATTTTAGTGTAGTCAAGTGAGCAATGATGTATGACAAAAAAGAATCACAAATCTAATAAGTCCCGCGTTATCTGCTAAGCTTCAACTTCTGTCCCATCGCTGCAATGTTGCATCCCTGTGTGTTTTTTTTTACAAGTTCTTTCATGGAATGTGCTCTGATGTACTTATAGCACTCATGCCCTCTCGACGGACATACTCTCAAGCAACTCGGCGAGCAGCAATATACCACATTTTCCTGTGCCAAAAATAGTTTCTTCGCCGGAGCTGCTAAACTTTGGAATTCCCTCTCTGTTTCCTGTTTCTCTGACTGTACTAACTTGCACAATGTAATATGAAAGGACATCTCGCTACTCAACTTCCCACAGTCCCCTGTTAGACAATAGCTTCTTACGTCAAGTGGCAATATGCTTTGTTTGGAGGTGAAGAAGTATATATATACATATATATATATATATATATATAGAGAGAGAGAGAGAGAGAGAGATAGAGAGAGAGAGATAGAGAGAGAAAGAGAGAGAGAAAGAGAGGGGCAGACAGACAGACAAACAGATAGGCAGACAGACAGACAGATAGGCAGATAGACAGACAGACAGACAGACAGACAGATGGAGACACAGAGAGTGAAAGAAAGAGAAAGAGAGAGTGAGAGAGATAGAACTAATTGTGATACATTTAAACAGATTGTAATCGATGAACTGATGTCCATATATATATTGTGTTTCATAGATAGATAGATAGATAGATAGATAGATAGATAGATAGATAGATAGATAGATAGATAGAATAATCACACTTTGTGGGTACTAAACTTTTGACTAGTTTCGTCAGAAAAGTTTGACAGGGTTATGCCACTGTCCTGTGTGATGTTTACGAATTGAGTGTGTCATTCAAACAGGTCAAGTCGCAGTTGATTTATCACAGACAAATCCACTGACCATGACGTAGGCAAATTTGACACCAGGATCAGAGATCAGACTGTGCTCCTGAGAGGTTGCTTGTATAACACCATTATTCTTACTCCCAACCCACACCACACAATTTAAAATAATAAATGAATTTAATGCCTTACAACTCATCTATTAGTAGAATTTATAGGCGTATTGGTTTTCTTCTGTCTTTGAATAAATTGATGCAAACATTCGCTTGAAATTTTATCGGCTTGTGTACATGCCATGTTGCATTGTGGAGTTAATTATTGTCGTAAAAAGAAGAAAATGCAGCAATACTTAATTTTTTCTATCTTTATATTTTAGAATATTTTAGGTGAAGATTAATGAGTTGTATTATTTGTGATTATTGGGACTACCGTTCTCATTTCAAGTGCTATTTTTACAATATGGTTTTATATCTAAACAAAATACAAATGCTTATTTTATGGAACGAATTTACTAAATCACAGCTTGTCAAAATAATCAAGCCTTGAATTCTAAATGCAAGCAATTATCATTCTATACGCGGATTACAATCCTTAACTTGTATTTTGTTTAACCTCCTTATATCCTGTTAAATGCGGTTATAAAACGAAACACGTGTGCAAAGTCATTATCATAAAATCCATGCCCTAAAAAATATTAGTCGACCTATGTTGCAAAAATAATAACTTTACATTAACGATTACAACTCATGAAGATAATCGTACTAAAAATATACCAGGCGAAAACAGAGAAGTTACGCTCTGAGTAGGTTTTAATTTCGTCCAATTATACATTAATATAAGTTGGTTTTTATGAATGACGAATATGTAGAGTTTTGTATGTTTTGTGTAATAGACGCATACATGATAATAATGCTTGGTCCGCAAAACTTAAAGATATCTTTTTTATCACACTCGCTCCCGACAAAGCATAAAGACACTTGATGCATGGACTAAAGGAAAAAGAAAAACAAATATTTTAAGGTAAGAAAAACTTGCCAACGATAAATGTTACATGGATAAAGTCTGTTTCCCACCTGACTACAACTTGGATGTCTTCAAGTCCAACATAAACAAGTTCCTTTTGAACCGTCCCCTTAAATAAGACACTTTATCAGATCTCCATTACTAGCGATTATTATCCCATTGATTACTGTACACGCAATAGCTCTTAATCCCGAGTGGCCTCCGGGCCTTGATAAGTGGTTACTTCCTTGTAAAAAAAAATTATTGAATAGACAGTATTGTGGCTACAAAGCCAGTACCATATCCACTGAATTGTCAGGATTAATTTGTATTTTTTTCGATATCATAAACAATAGAATTAACAGTAAAAAAATAAAATGAACCACAAAAAATAAGTAGAAAAATAAAAAATAAATGAATAAAAAGTGAATGCTTGTGTGTAATTGGTAGTTTAGATATTTTATTTGTGTTTTTTTTTATTGTTTTATAAGTTTTTAATTTAGTTATT
Source organism: Euprymna scolopes (assembly GCF_053919585.1). Taxonomy (NCBI): domain Eukaryota; kingdom Metazoa; phylum Mollusca; class Cephalopoda; order Sepiida; family Sepiolidae; genus Euprymna; species Euprymna scolopes. The sequence goes on along the minus strand of NC_136483.1, from coordinate 30,212,980 downwards.
TTGTTTTGTATGTAAATTACTGGCAGTGTTTCGATTGCTTATCATGAGGTCATTAGCAACGATCTTTTCCCCCATGGCCTTATATGTATACAGTGGACTTATCGTTTACCGTCGTTCACAACGATACTCTCATGGGAACAGGATGTAGAAGATGGATTTTGTTGGTCATTTTCGATCATTTTTCATATTATAAGCTGATTGAATCGTCAGATAATAATTATCGATAATCAATCGACGTCAACGGAATATTTGCGCCATGCATATTGAAGCACATCTGATCCACATTTATCTTCTGATAATCCTCAGAAATTAAATTAGATGCAAGCATCTATTTCTCCACAATCCCATTTCAGCTTTTGACAAATATATTTTAATCTATATAAACGTATATAAATTAGTGTTTTAAAAATAAATATTTAATTATAATGAAAATGGAATGCTTGATATTTGTTAAAATAGACGAAACCCAGGAAACGGCAAATGTAAACTCTGTAGATAAAGAGACAAAGTAGTAAATTACATAATAACTGAATACGTCAAACTAGCCCCGCAAGAATACAAAAAAAAAGAAGTGTGATTTTGTGGGAAAGGCAATTCACTGAGAACTATGCAAATTTCTACGCTTTGAACATGCAAACAAATGGGGCAGGCACAATTCGGGAGGTATTGGAAAATGGAATTCACAAAATCCTCTGAAAGAAGTATAAACAGCAAATGCATCTAAACTAGGAGATTGAATGCGGTAATCGAAAATAAGAAAGAAAAACTTGCTAATTCATAGATTTTGCCGTCCCAGCAATCACAGGGTTAAGTAATTATAGAGAAGAAGCAAGTACATGGAGTTGACAATGATAAGAGTACAGATGCCACTAACATATTCAGGTACATGATATACACATTTATCGAGTCAAAAGAAAGATAAACAGTTTCATGTAGATTGATGAGCTGAAAGCCCTAGCAAAAACAAAAGATGACGCAGATACACAAATAGGCAAAAATAAAATATAAGAATGCAATCTGAAATGTAGAAAAACTGCTTCAGTTGAAAAATTTAAAACTCAAAACTGGCGTAGACTTACTGAATCGAGATATGATAAGAGCATTTGTTGAATGTGTGACCTACAAATACTTAGGCATTCTGAAAGCAGACGCCATCAACTAAATAATAAAAAATATTGTCTTGCTAATCTGAGCTCCAATCTATGGTTCCCAAAATTCTAAACTTTCACAAAAAGCACTCGTCCATCTACAACCACTATCAACAATTTCCTCCACTTCTATCTATGCCTATAAACGCAAATTCCATGAACCAAGTTTCTTTCCTAAAACTTCACGCCTGTGGAATTTTGTTCCACTAGCCTGCTTTCCAGCTGACTACAACATGGCCGTCTTCAAGTCCAATATAAACAAGTGACTTACTGAGCCGTCCCATTAAATAATCAAATTCTACCCATTTTCCACCACTAACGATCACTATTCTGTTGTCTCAATGATCACTGTGCACTCATTAACGCTTATCCCCGAGTGGCCTTCGGGTCTTGATAAGTGGTGATTCTCTTTGAAAAAGAAAACAATAATGCTTTTTGAAACTATATTATACAGCAGAAACCTAATAAAAGAACTAACTGCTTAGGTAGTATTTCTATCATAAAATGAACAAAATAAATGAATTAGGTAAGAGGGTCCAAGAACCGTGTACTGAAAGATGATACTGACTGATTCTATTAACAAGAGAAACAGTTTGAAAAAAGAACCAAAAATATATACAACACAAACTACATGCAAGATGATAACTGTAACATAGCGAATGTGGGCGTGTTTGTGGTTATCAGCAGTAGTTGAAGGGTGGATTGTATTAGCAGCAGGAGCAGCGTTTGGGCGCGTATGCAAATTGGCAAGTGTGCTCGCGCTTGCGTCTGAAGAAAAAAGAAAAAAAGGACACCACGTGGTCGGAAAGAAAAAGTCGATGCCGAAGGGGACGGACGTGAAACGTGAAGGCGATAATGGACTGACTGTGGCCAGCGTGCAGTCGGATAAGAGAGAAAAGCACTGCCAGATGAAATGGGCATGTAGCAACGACAGACATTTAAGCTGGCGTCAAACGGGGAGAAAGAAAACGGTAATAAACGACTTTTGTTAAAAAAAAAAAAGAAAGAAAGAAAGAAAAGCTGACTTGGATTTTTTTTTTATCTGTTCTTTTGCGATCGTATCCACGTTACATTACAATAATCGCCGAAAAAAAGCCATTAAGGTAAATAATTCGGATAGCAGTGAAACGGGGGGGGGGATAGGTACACTTTCAGTTACATGGAAAATTTATAAGACTGTCCAAAGAAATTGTTCACAAAAATGTATACTCATGTCTACGAAAGCGACATTGAAACAGAGAAACATAATCGTTACTGACAGCTGCACAAAATAACGCGATCAGAACGAACTAAATAAAGACATAGATAGACAAGAGCCAAGAAAATAGTAAATTTAGATTATGTGAAAAAGAGACGAAACGATAGATCATATAATAATTAGATGCAACAATCTAGTTCGAAAGGAATAAAAAAAAACAAGCATTATTGCGTTGGAAATGTAGTTTACTGAGAACTGTGCAAATGTTGACAGTTTAAATATGCTAACAAACGATATAGACAGTTTAAATATGCTAACAAACGATATAGACAGTTTAAATATGCTAACAAACGATATAGACAGTTTAAATATGCTAACAAACGATATAGACAGTTTAAATATGCTAACAAACGATATAGACAGTTTAAATATGTTAACAAACGATATAGACAGTTTAAATATGCTAACAAACGATATAGACAGTTTAAATATGCTAACAAACGATATAGACAGTTTAAATATGCTAACAAACGATATAGGCATTAACTGAAGCGAAAGTGAAAAACATAAAATTCTCTTGGAAATAAAAATTCTAATACCCAAGCAAAGAGGCCACATTTGATAATAGTTAGCAAGAAATAAAAAAAAAAATGCCAAATTGTAGATTTTGACGTTCCGGCAGTTCACGGAATTTAAATCAAGGAGACAGAAAAACTAAGTGATACGTGGAAGTTTTCACAAAAATGAAAAGAATATGAACCTTAAGCAAACTATAGGAATACTAGAAACAGTTGGGTTTTTTTTCTCAATCTAGAAGACAATCGAAAGGAAATTGGAATCAAAGAGAAGATTGACATGATACAATGATAAAAACAGCTTATTAAGAAAAATCATCGAGTGCAAAAAATGTCATAACAATGTGAAACTCTCCCTTTTTTTCGTGTGTGTGTGTGTGTGTGTGTGTGTGTGTGTGTGTGTGTGTGTGTGTGTGTGTGTGTGTGTGCTATTTTATGTATCCACATAAAATATTGTAAGGAGATATAATATTTTATGTATCGATTTTTAGTATTTACTTTCAACAGTGTTCAATACGTGAATAAAGCTAGATAGTAAGTTATGGAAATATATATTGCAAGTAAGCTACACTGAATTTTCCGCCTTTTGTCCTTGTATCGACTCGTTAGGCTAGCATAAAGGGTCCTTACGAATTTAAAATCGTTGTTTTGTTTTTCAGTATCTCAACCTTTTGGGGGCTTTTAATACTGAATCAAGTCATTTTGGGATAGTTTGTTATTGATAAAGTTCTAAGTTAATTTATGTTTTATTATCATTTGTTGTGGACTAATGCAAAAATACGCGCCTTTAAAATCTCGCGCTACTGGACGATATGATGTTGATCACGTGTGTCTTTCTCTATTTTCTCTTTCATATTCACATTCACCCCCCCCCCAAAAAAAAAACGCCTTTTTCCGGCATGCTCTTCTTTTTTTTATTTCCCTTAGGCTTACCGGATGTGACATGCAAACGTCATATGAAAATGGGTACCTTCCCCAACGTTGATACCAGTTTATGTTCGTATGCGGATATTCTGATGTTGATTAACATGCAGATTGTTTAGTGTTGCATATTTTGTCTTTTAGTCCTCGCATTCCATATGCAATATTTCTGACAAAACGGAAGAATTGCTAGGTTCTGGATCGGAATCTATCCATCTTACACTTTTCATTGACTAGTTTTTGACCTTGAAATAGTAATCTTTTAGCTACTTACATAAAATGGCTTCATACACTGTCTTTGAACAATTTCCATAAAAAAAGATAAACCCGCTAATTTTAGGAATAACATTGTAGCATGTATTTGTTTTAATTTTTTGAAACAGTTCGTTTGCGTTCTCTCATAAGAGTCAAAAATCGATGCATTCGTTAAGAATACGATATACAGTTTGGTACTCGAGACATATTGGCTGTCCTTCTGTTTTCAGAAAGACTATATTATGCCTGTATGGCGTGCGAAGTATGGATAATGGTAATTTTCAGTCTCCGGTTTTTCCTAACACTTTTTTTTTATCCTAAAATCTAATTTTTAGTATTTTTTTTTTCAGTTCTTTCGGAACGATGTTGGTTTTGTTTTCAAGTCTTTATGTTTGGATTTTTAACTCTTTTCAGGTTAAAATTTTGATTTAGGAAATACCCGGCTGCTTTATCTGCTTGGTCGTTTCATTTGATTCCACAGTGACTTGGAACACAACATATCAGTGTCATTTGACACCTTTTTCTAAAATGCATAGTATATAATGTTTCATTATTATTAATAGATTATTTTATTAGCCGTAAACCCAAAACTATACGGGCGCCCGGATTTGTGTCTCCTCAGGGCTAAATTCAAACAAAATCGCGCTCGCTAAATGTGCGCACGTGGATTGATAAGGGGAATGCACCCTCTCTCCCGAGGCAGTTCATGCTATGAACAGGGATTTAAAAAAAAATGGCTCATTTCGACCGTTATCATTTTACCCGCTGATTTACCCGTCTGCGCTGGTCTAACGAACGAGAAAACAAACACCCAACCCGAAGAAACGTCTGTAGCCAATATATGCCAGGGCGAAATAAAACGACAAAAAACGATAAAATCAAAATATTTTATGTGACATTTGAATTTGTTGTCTCCTGCGACAAATAAAAAATGTATCTTCACAATAAAAACTGATTTGTAAAATTTCTTGTAGAAATGATTGAAGTTGGGTCCAACATTAACACTCCCAGCCATCTGACAGCAAAATCAAACCACCTCACTGTATATGTCCCCTTTCTACTTTAAGTTTCTTTTCTTGGACCATTTGCTATTGAAATTCCTTCCCTGGTCCCTATTTCTCCAACTGTACCAACATGCAGAAATTTGAATGTTAATGCAAACACCTTTTCACCTAGGATACTACCTTTAAATTGTACTGTAACGTTGTAATGACAATATTCCTGGTTTGCGGTAAATGAAAATAAATAAAAATAAATAATTTGCATAATATCAGATGAGGATTGAAAAGCCAGCGCACTAGAAGTGTACTTTGAATTATAAAAGTATCTGTATTGTTTAGAAATAAAGAGAGCAAGTAAAGCCTGGCAGGATAGACATCCTAGAACTGCACAAGATCATACAACCCGAAAGAAACAAAGTTACCAGCTCAAAAAAAAAATTGCTCAGATCCTGTCTGTGAGAAATGTGGTTGATTTCAGCATAAATTGTCCAAAACGAATGGTTTCAACATTTTCCAATTATTCTTCATAAAAATTTAATCGTTCTTTTGTGGTTATGGTGGTACCGGAAATTCTCATTTTTAATCGGGGAATTTTTATTTTTATATAGAAAATTTGATGCTGGCATATCATCAGCCCGTTTCATTTTTATCTGTTTTTAATATACATGAAAGTATTGTTCGTTTTTCTTTTTTACTTTAACTTTTAAAATTCTTTTGCTTACATATGTTACGTTGTCTATTTATAAAATGAGTGTTTGTTGTGTATTGGTTGAAATTGGAATGGAGATGATATATTAAAACGTGTCTATTTATAAAGGATTGAATGTTTAATTATCTTACCAGAGTTAATGTCGTTGTGTGTGTGATCGTCTAGTGGTCTTTCTATTACATATGTTCATATGCTGTTAAGTGTGAATATGTGTGTGACATGTCATTTGAACATACCTTCTGCCATTTTGTTGGTCCATCTGGAAATTCTCGTCTGGGAGGGAGACTTGATACCTGTTTTTGGGGACGAAGATTTATTTCACACCAAGACAAGAAATTGGTTCTATAATTTTTTTATTCACCTTCCAGTTTGTTCACAGAAGATTGGAAAGTGAATTTGGCCTTTGTTGTAGGTCTTATTTCTACCACGTCAGCGTTCGTTCCCCACCCCCAGCGAAGGGAAGGAGACAACGGCGAAGCCGTCCGCTCTCTTCCAAGTCCCAAAAAATCTCCACGATTCAGCTAACCTGATCACGTGACTCATACGCAATCCAATCAGCTGATCTTGACTTCCGGTCAACATATCTACACTATAATTCACACTCTCCTTCTCTCCCTCTCTCTCTCTCTCTCTCTCTCTCTCTCTCTCTCCATTCTCTAACACATAAACCAAAAGAATTACACTTTCACTAATTTCTGAAACTAACATAGGAAATGTCTCCAATTCATATATATTTGCAAAAACAAAACAATGTTCCAGATGAATTTCCCATTGGGGGCACACGTATGTGAAAGCATAAAAATCCTTAGCAAGCCAATTAGTTAGCATCCTTTCATATCACTTCGAGCAGAGGCCCTGTTATAATTTATAGAAGAAAATGAGAACATTGGATCAAGTGAGTATAACTCATTTATTACTGAAAAAATAAAGATTTGACGCGTATGAAAAATCAAAAACTGCTACTGGTTAGATTCGAACAGTAAATATAAATCATGCATGTACATATATACACACGCATGAAATAAGCACATATATGAATAGTCGTTTAATCGTTCATTTTATACGAATCAGATGATTCTATTATTAGCATTGGTTTTCAAAATATATTTCTAGTTAGAATTCGTGTACTTACGGAAGGGACGATTCATGTATTTACCGAATAATCCTAAGTGAAAGCGTTTCTCTGGAACGAACTGGATTCGAACTTTACATACCTAGGTTATCAGTTCGCGTCATTAACCACTTAAATACTTAAACACCGCCACCTCCGAATTTCTTATAGCCTATACAGTTGATTTTGCTAGTTCAGTATCTGATAGTTCATGGACATCTATACACATATCAAATAAACGTACACGATTTATTTATGGAAATCACTCCAAACAACGCATGAAGCAACTTGATATAAAGAGCTAACAAGAATGAAAGAAGATTATCACAGAGAGAGGAGACGCCTTTTGACCTTAGTCTTGAAAAGATCAATGTTAAAAGGAGGAAGAGAGTTCCATAAGCCTGCAGTTCTTGGAAAGAAGCTACTGGAATAGGAAGTTGTATTACAATGAGGTATAAAACAGCGAATTAATGGAGAGCACTAGACTAACGAGTCAAATGAACTGGAACAAAAGAAGCTAGGAATAGATCAGACAATTCTGGAGAACACATACATAATAGTATTTGTAACAATACTGAGAGTAGCAACATCACGTCTGTGAGAGAAGAAATATGATAGGACTAATTAAATTGTAGATACATTTCTGTACCTTATAAACTCTCAAGTGGGACAGAGATTCACCACCCAAATATGACAACAATATTCCATACGTGTCTGTATAGTAGATTTGTAGAGATAGAGAATAGCTTAAGCGTTTTAAACGATACAGAGAATATACTTTATAAGTAAAAAGAGCAATGGATCTAATATATGTACTTCAGAAAGATTTGATGAGAATGAAAGACCAATGAGTCAGAGTCGATTTTCTTTTCAAAAGCAAAACCTTCCATGGGAATCTCAGAAAGTCTACGATTGAAAGACACAAGCTGAGTCTTAGCAGGATTAAACGAAAGTCATTACATACTCCAATCTATAATTGAAGGCAAGTCAACTTTTAGATTATATATATTTAAACTGGTCCGAGGGAGTAACACAAAAATAGAAAGTGATATCATCAGCATATTAAATTTCTCAAACATATTTTCTGGAAGATCATTGATATAAAGAAGAAACAGAGTTGAACCTAGAGTAAAGTCAGCATTGATAGGAAAAGAGAATGAAGAGACAACATCCAGAGTTGTTCGCAATCTTTAATCAGAACGAAAAGATCTAATAAATGTCAAGGACTTCGCCACCAATGCCATAACCCTGAAGTTTATGTAGAAGACCAAAATGCCACTCTATCGAACGTCTTCGAGATTTCGAGTGCAATGAACCTATCCTCTCCGGAATTATCCATAAATTGATAGATTCGCTCAGTTACAGAAGTTAAAAAATCAGCAATTGATCGAAAATCACGGAAGCCACACTGAACATTACTAAAAGAAGCCCAGATTTTCCAGGAAATCAACAAGATTGCCATTAACTAACCTTTCAAAAACTTTGCCAATAACATATAGGATACTAACAGAACGATCCTTAGTTGGGTCAGACTGGTCACCATCATTTTTAAAGATAGGAACAACAAAGTCATTAATGTCATACACATCAACGCTTTTGCTGCCTCCTTTTATATATGTAAAAAACATAAAAGCGCGTACATTGAATGTATGTATAAATAAAAGTCAACACCGTTGCTGTTTGTTTAATTGACTGTGATTTTCGATTCGTTGGCGAGAGTGAGTTTGCAATGTTACGATTAGAAATTTGGATTTATGACCCCCTTTTTTTTTCTTTTTTTTTCGTCTTGTTTGCATTTTGCTTTTGGGATTTCTGAAACTACTTTTTTTTGTTTCTTTTTTTTTTTTTATAAGGACTTTGATTTTGCTGAATTTACGTGATTGTTGGCGTCTTGAAAGATCTGTTTGGTTAATTGATTCCTATTTCAGTCACGTAAATTATTTAGAGTTGAAAGAACATGCAGAATGCCAATTCTCAGTATTCACTTGTGATGTCGGATTATGTTTTTCCCTTTTCTTCTCTTCAACAAAAATAGAGATGACGTTCGCTCCTAATATCCGCAGTAATAGTCTTCTTTCTTTTCTTAACTGACAACAAAGACGTTTGCTCTTAGTATTAATAGTAGCAGTAGTTCCTTTTTCTCTTCACGCTGACACCCAAAACATAAGTAGACAAAAACAAACTGATTTTAGAGCAAAACTCTAATTTCTTTTAATCATTTATAGTTAACTGCCAACAATGCCCACTTTGTATAATTACGACCCTCGCCTCAAAATTCGACGGTTCCATGTTCGTGTCCGTGCGTGGTCACCGCTCCTTGCAACGAGCGCATACCAGTCGTGGCCGTTTATGACCCAATCTTTTCGCGCCATCACCAGACACTTTTTAATAAATAACCCTGCCTTCAAGTTCGAATCAAAGAGTAGTATCGGTTCTGTCCTCCTCCCCTGTATCAAGATCACTATTCGCATTTGAAATTTAAGGTTGATATTTCTTTAATAATGTGTGATTTATTAAAATCGATAAGTAAATTTTGGGTTTTTGTTTAGAAAAGAATGTACAAAAACAAAAAATAGATTTTTATAATTACAGTGAACCAATCGGAAAATGATGAAGAGTATACATTGATACCGAATATCCTGTAGTTTGATCCCTCCCAGGAGGCACCGGCAAGAAACCCACCGTATATAAAGAAATTCATGTGGGAGAATCAATGAAAGTAAGCAAATGTAAATTCCTTTTGTTCGAGCTTTATTTTATTTTTAACAGGCTGAAAAAAAAAATTCCTGCCCAAAATGACTAGACGATCAACAAATACAATTATCGAGGGACAATAAGTGTCAATTTTCAATTTGATATTTTAATGTAGTGTAATATCTTAATGAGCTACAGGCGAATCTCTTCATTGAATATAATGGCTACGTAAGACATAACCATAAGAGTCAACGTCACGCATAACAATTTGAAGTACTTTATAGACTTTCCTGTGTGATTCCCCAAAAGGTTTTTATATTCGATTCATATACTTTTTTTTCTAACTAATCCTAACTTAATTTACTTTTATTTCGGACTACTAGTCTCATCTTTATTAGTTGTTGTTTTTTCATCATTTATTGGATTGTTTATTCACACAACGTTTCGGCCAACTAATTCCTCTGGCCTATAAAAATGAAATTAATTAATGAACACTCCTTTTTCAAAGAAATATGTAAATTAGTTAACCTTCATGAAGTTAATTTATTTTTATTTCGGACTACTATTCTCATCTTTATTAGTTGTTGTTTTTGATCTTTTATTGGTTTTGTTTATTCACGTTTCGGCCAACTATTCCTCTGGCCTTCGTCAGGTAGTAACCGCGACGGATAGGAAGTTCGAATTTCCTAACTGCATTCTCAGCCATCACTGCCATCCGTAGTTGTTGTCGTCTCACCACATTTTGGCCAATTAACCTCTGGCACGCTTTGGGTAGGATTGAAACCGCTATCTTCAGACAATGTTCATCTGGAATTGTAGTGATTCAACGTCTCTATCAACTGCGCCACGGGCCCCGATCAAGGTTGGATTCTTTGATCTTATAAATCCACTTTTATTTATTATCTGATCTTCCATAGTCGGGTCCGTACCGATTGGTATATATATTATTCCTTAATTGGAATTCAATAAATGATGAAAAAACAACAACTAATAAAGATGAGACTAGTAGTCCGAAATAAAAATAAATTAATATATATAATGGTCATCTAAAAAAAAATGAATTCCAATTAAGGAATAATATATAATCCTAACTTGTCATGCGTACGAGACTAAACTGCTTTAGATATACTTGGACAAGGTGTTCGCCTGTACCTCACTATAGTATCCCAAAATCTATCTTTCTGCTTTTTCTCTTCTACTTACTCTTTTTCCAACCCTATTAACTACTCAAAATTTCTCTCTCTTTCTCTCTCTCTCTTTCTCTCTCTCTCTCTCTCTCTCCATCTCTCTCACTCGCTCTTTCTATCTATCTATCTATCTATCTATATATATATATATATATATATATATATATATATATATATATATATATATATATATATATATATATAATAGGACTACAAGAGTATGAAATGAAGGCACAAAACTATATATAGGTAGATATAGAATGGATCATTTATTGAATAATGGAATACAGACAAAATTTGGGGGATAGAAGGGACTCTTTATGCCAGGGCAGTTCGAAGCATATTGCTTCTCATCAGAAGCGTAGAGAAGGTGCTAGGTAGCATATATATATATATATATATATATATATATATATATATATATATATATATATATATATAAACGTCCTTGCTACAAGACAGAACTATATTTGATAGAGAGGCACGAATCTGGGAACTTTACAAAGTATGAAGTCACTCCTTTATTGCCACTATAATAACATATACTCTGACCAGGAGCAGTGGTAGTCCCTATCAAGATCCCATCTATGGGTTAAATAGAAATTAAACACTATTTTATTGCAAAATATTCTCTCTACAAAATAATTTAATCTACAAACCAATCGTGTATAAGTTTATTTACCTCCTCGGGAGATTAGACACAAGCTCAAGTGGGTAACTGAAAGGCCACTGAGCTAGAGAAATTGTACACTGAATTATAAAAGAGTTTGTCAGACCACATTCCATTGTAGTGTATTTGTAAAACAGGCAAAGGGATGCAACATTGCGGCGATGGGACAGTGGCAGAGGTTGGTTGATAGTGTGGGACCTATTAGATTGGAGATCTTTTTTAAATTCTGTCTAAGATGGAGAGATTAATGGTAGATGCACCAGTCCAGATGTGGCAACAATATTTTAGGCATGGCCGAATTGTAACTTCGTAGAGATACAGGATATTGTCATACAATTCATTAATAATAATAATAATAATAATAATAATAGCAGTAGCAGCAGCATTAGTAGTAGTAGTAGTAGTAGTAGTAGTAGTAGTAGTAGTAGTAGTAGTAGTAGTAGTAGTAGTAGTAGTATGCAGATCAAATCAGAAAAACAGCCGGGGAAAAATGCACCGACAAGACCTGGGTGGGAAATAAGGTTAGAACCCGAAATAAACAAAAATAAAAAGAAGCCAAAACGATAAACAAGCAGAAAGCGACGTGGAGAAGATGGAAATTTGAAAATTTGTGCAGGGAGAGGTTAAACAAGACACACGAAGATCTGAACCAAAAAATAGCAGCAAAAGAAGGAAGATTAAGACTATATAGATATAAATCTGAACAATGTAAGCAAAACAGGACATTTGAAAACAATTCTACCAAAACGTGAACGGAGGAATAACACAAATGGAACGACCAAACCCAACAGAAACAAAACTTTATTGGAGTAAGATATGGGAAGAACAACAGAACTACAACAGAAATGCCGAATGGCTGAAAGACATGAAAGAAGAGTTGCAGCAAATCGAAGAAGGAACAGTGAATGAAATCAGAAAGGAAACCCATAAATAAAACCATAGGAAAAATGGCAAACTGGGTAGCACTAGGACACGATGGGATGCATGCATACTGGTTAAAAGAAATTTACAACTCTACACGAAAGACTAGCTCCAAACATGAAAATATGTATACAGGAATCTAAAACCAAACTTCTATCTTTACATCATCAACGTTCTGATCCCCATCTGGCATCAATTAAAATGAATGGCTCTCGTCTTGGGGAGGCCTCAAGTTTTGACAGGCTTCTGGGCTTGACCTTTACTCCTGATCTTAAATGGAATACGTACATCAAATCTGTTGCCAAGGCCGCTGGAAAAATGGTCGGATCCTTCTATCGATCCAGTAGATATCTCACTGCTGATGCAATTCTCTATCTATATAAGAGCCAGATACGTCCAAGGATGGAATACTGTTGCCACATATGGGCAGGAGCTGCTAGAAAAGACTTGTCCTGCCTTGATAGAGTTCAAAATAGACTTCGTGGCCTGGTGGGAGATGTCCTATTCTCTTCGCTGCAACCTCTATCTCACAGAAGAGATGTTGCGAGTTTGTCTCTGCTTTATCGTTATTTTCATGAAAGTGTTCGACTGAGCTTAAATCTATGGTCCCCCCTCGCCAAACTTTCACAAGAAGCACTAGACTAACTGAAAACATTATCAATAATTTTCCCCACTCTTTATTTGTGCCTACACCTAAACATAGATTCTATGATCAAAGCTTCTTTCTTAGAACTGCACACCTGTGGAATTGTCTTCCGTTTTCCTGCTTTCCAGCTGTCTATAATATGGTTGTCTTCAAGTCCAACGTGAACAAGTTTCTGATGAGCCGTTCCACTTAAGTTAACAAATTTACCGAACTTCCATTACTATTGATTACTATATTGTCCTTTTGAGTACTCTACACTCTTTAACCCTTATCCTTGAGTGGCTGATCGGCCTTGATAAGTGGTGACCCCTATGTAAAAAAAAAAAAAAAAGAAAACAAACGTACCAGCTTCGATGACAAAAGGCAGAACTACGCTGATACAGAAGGACACAGAGAAAGGAACTGCCCCCAGCAACTCACGTGCTTTCCCACTATGTGGAAGATACTGACAACACAATTGGGGGAACAAATCTACCACTCCCTGAATAATCATTGACTCATCCCCGAGAAACAGAAAGGATGCCAAAAAGGAAAAAGAGGAACACATGATCTGCTATATATAGATCAAAAGATCCTAAAGGAGGTAAAAAGAATAAGAAAGAATTTAGCCATGGCATGGATCGACTACAAAAAGGCGTACGACAGTATCCCTCAAGAATGGGTAATAGAATGCTTAAAAATGTATAAATACCAAGCAGGATCATCAACGTGATAGAAAAGGCAATGAGAACATGGAGACTGGAATTGACAGTTGATGGACAACACATAACAGAAATTAACATACAAAGAGGCGTCTTCCAACGAGATTCACTATTACCATTACTGTTCATCATAGCAATGATGCCCCTGAACAATATACTGAGAAAGTGCCAAGCCGGATACAAGTTCTCTAATACGGAGGGAAAAATGAACCACCTGATGTACATGGACGATCTGAAACTCCTTGCAAGGACCAAAAATGAACTAGAGACATTAATAAATACCACCAGGATCTTCAGCCAGGATATCCAATTGGAGTTTAGTATGGAAAAGTGCGCACTATTAGTTATAAGAAAGAGAAAACTAGAGACGACAGACGGCATGAAACTACCCAACCAAACAGAAATGAGGGCACTAGGAGAACAAAACGCCTATAAATATCTAGGAGTACTGGAAGCAGACATCATCAAAGTAATAGAAATGAAAGAGGAAAGTAATACATCAGAAGAACAAGAAAACTTCTCGAAACCAAATTATATAGCAGAAACGTAATAAAAGGTATAAATATATGGGCAGTATCACTAGTACGATACTCTGGACCGTTCATAGGGTGGACTAATGAATAACGGAGACAGCTCGATCAAAGCACCAGGAAACTCATGACCATGCACAACCGACTCTACATAAAAAGGAAAGACAGCGGGAGGGGACTGGTTTGTATAGAAGATTGTGTGAATGATACCAATAAAGAATTTGAAAAATACATAATGCAAAACGCAGAAGGAATAATCATAGCAATGAAGGACATTGGAAAAATCAACAAAACAGAAAACTGAGAGACAAAGACAAGAAAAGAAAAGTGGGAAGAGAAACAACTACACGGAAGATTCATAAGGATGAAAATCTCTCGACAAAGGCTTTCTTTCTAGGGCAATTGCTCTTGACATATCAAAGACCTTCGATAAGGTATGGCATAAAGGCCTACTTCACAAGATTTCCAGCTACACTATAACTGGAAATGTTTTCTCAATTATTAAATCATTTCTCTCTGATAGGCTCATAAGAGCAGTGGTTGATTGGCAGAAATCAGAAGCCCACAGTATTAATGCTGGAGTCCCTCAGGGGTCCATCCTGGGACCAACTCTCTTCCTGATCTACATCAATGATCTCCCAAAACACATACTTAAATCATTCGTTGACATCTATGCTGATGACACGACCATCTACGGCAACACATCAAAGGCTGTAAATGACAAAGTTCTCTCTGATTCTCTCTCCTCTGATCTCGAACGCGTGGTTCAGTGGGGGAAGACGTGGCTGGTTACTTTTAATGCATCTAAAACAAAGCTTCTATCTTTACATCATCAACGCTCTGATCCCCATCTGGCATCAATTGAAATGGATGGCTCTCGTTTTGGGGAGGCTCCATGTTTTGACAAGCTTCTGGGATTGACCTTTACCCGTGATCTGAAATGGAACATGTACATCAAATCTGTTGCCAAGATCGCTGGAAAAATGGTGGGATCCTTCAACCGCTCCAGTAGATGTCTCACTGCTAATGCAATTCTCTATCTATATAAAAGCTAAGTACGTCCAAGGATAGAATACTGCTGCCATATGTGGGTAGGAGTTGCTAAAAACAGCTTATCCTGCTTTAACAGAGTACAAAACAGACTTGGAGGATGCCTTTTTCTCTTCCTTGCAACCTCTCTCCCACAGAAGAGACGTTGCGAGCCTGTTTTTGTTTTATCGTTATTTCAATGCAAGTGCTCGTCTGAACTCTAATCTCTGGTCCCTGCTCATCAATCTTTCACGAAAAACACCCGTCTAGCTGAAACCACTGTCAATAATTTTCTCCACTCTCTGTCTGTGCCTAAATCAAAACGTAGGTTCTATAAACAAAGCTTCTTTCTTAGAAGTGCATGCCTGTGGAAGTCTCTTCCGTTTGCCTGTTTCGCACCTGACTACAACTTGGACGTCTTCTAGTCCAATTTAACAAAGTCCTGATAAACCGCCCTCTTAAGTAATCCAATTTTTCAAATCTCTATTACTAACGATTACTACAATATTATTCCATTGATTACTGTACAAGCAATAAGCCAAGAGGTTTAACCGACATAAGTCTAGTTCAAACAGACTGAAGTATATAGAAGCTAGAAATAACGTTAAGAAAGAAATAGCGACAGCTAAGAGAGAATTTACGGAAACCACTATAAAGCACATCGAAGCACAAAAACTAGGAACTCGAGACTTCTGGAAAATCTACAACAGTGTAGTAAACAATGGGCAATCAACAATTCCCCCACTAACCAACAATCACGAGATTGTCTCCTCAGCAACCGACAAGGCTAACATGCTTGCCAGTCGGTTTGCCTCAAACTCCACACTGGACCCTTCCAACCACCCCTACCTGACTTTCCTATGCGGACAGACGCCACGCTGGACGATCTGAAAACCACCCCTGCTCAGGTGCATGCTATCATAAAAAGCCTTGACACTTCAAAAGCATGTGGACCCGATCTTATCCCAGCTGTGCTATTAAAAAAGTGCTCAGACGAAGTAGCTCCAGTTCTCTCCAAACTCTACAACAAATGCATTAATGAAGCTTGCTTTCTGGGCTGTTGGAAAACTGCTTCTGTTGTACCAGTATTCAAGAATTCTGGCGAAAGGACTGACCCATCAAATCATCGCCCCATTAGCCTCCTCCCACTTTTTGCCAAAATATTTGAGACCATAATTAACCATGCTCTAGTCCATCATCTTACAGATGCTAAACTTCTGACTGACAAACAATATGGATTTAGACAAGCCCGTTCCACAGAAGACATCCTAACTGTGATCTCTGAACGTATATACCATTCACTGGACAAAGCGGGGGAGGGCAGAGCGGTGGCTCTAGATATATCTAAGGCTTTTGACAGGGTATGGCATGAGGGTCTCCTTAGGAAAATCAGATCATACGGTATCACTGGTAGAATACATAACATAATTAAATCCTTCTTAGATAAGAGAAAAATCCAGGTTGTCCTCAATGGTCGTACATCTAAACAATATGATATAAATGCGGGGGTGCTACAGGGTTCTATCCTTGGGCCTCTATTGTTCCTGATATTCATAAATGACCTCCCCGACAAAATTGCCTCTGAGATGGGTATATATGCTGATGACACTATACTCTATGGCAGGCACAACAGGAATACGAATGAACACATTTCTAAAGAAATGGCAAAAACACTAGAGGAAGACCTCCAATCTGTGGTGGAATGGGGACAAAAGTGGTTGGTCGCGTTCAATGCTGCCAAGACTAAACTAGTTTCATTCAATAATTATAAGAAACCCTCTCTACCACCTATAGCAATGGCCAACGACTCTTTATCTGAGAGTACATCTTTCAAGCTCCTTGGCCTTACGTTCACAGGAAACATGAGTTGGAACAATTACATCGAGGGCATTGCCAGGGCCGCTGCAAGGAAGGTGGGTTCTCTCTACCATGCTAGAAAACTACTAACACCCGAAAGTATCCTGTACCTCTATAAGGCCACCATTCGCCCATGTATGGAATATTGCTGCCACATCTGGGCTGGTGCATCTGCTACTAATCTCTCGCTCCTTGACAAGGTTCAAAAGAGAGTCGCAATCCTGATAGGCCCTGAACTGGCATCTAAGCTTCAGCCTCTGTCCCATCGACGAAATGTTGCATCCCTCTGCCTTTTCTACAAGTATTTTAGTGGTGAATGCTCTGAAGAACTGCAATCACTTGTGCCCCCATGACGTGAGCACCCTTGACAAACCCGGCAGGCTGCTAAATCCCACCCCCACACTGTAGAGATCCCTAGATGTAAAAGATCTTTCTACTCCAATAGTTTCTTCCCCAGAACCGCTAGACTCTGGAATTCCATTCTAGGTCCCTGCTTCCCCAACAGTACTGACATTCAGAAGTTCAAGTGTAACGTGAACCGACATCTTGCTGCCCAAATCCCTACATAGTACCCCAGCAGTTGTTGCCCCTGATAGTAGCCCCCTACACCAAAGTGGCAATTTGCCTTGTTTGGGGTGAAAATGTGATAAAAAAAAATTTTTTTAAAAAGAGGTCTTCGGGCCTTGATAAGTGGTGACTACAATGTAAAAAAAACACACTTGGACATGGATGTGAAAAGGACACATAAGCCGAGAAACTGAATTCCTAATAACTGTAGCGCAAGACAACTCGATAAGAACGAACCATATCATAGCAAAGATCGACAAAACACAAAAAAACAGCAAATGCAGACTCTGTGGACAAAGAGATGAAATGATAAACCATATAATAAGTGAATGCAGCAAACTGGCCCAAAAAGAATACAGGAACAGGCACGACCAAGTGTGAAGGTTAGTACACTGGGAATTATGCAAACAACTACATCTTGAATGCAGAGACAAGAGGTACAAACATAAGGCGGCAAAAGTACTTGAAAACGAGAATCACAAAGTCCTATGGGACATGGACATACGATCTGAAGCAAGAAGACCAAATGTCGTAATAATTAACAAGAAAGAAAAGTTCTGTCAAATTGTAGACTTTTCTGTTCCAGCTGACCAGGTGAATATCAAAGAAAAGGAGAAACAGAACAAATACACAGAGCTAACCAGAGAGCTAAAAAGGATATGGAAGACGAAGAAAATCAAAATAATGCCTATAATAGTAGAAGCACTAGGAACAATCCCAAAAAACTTTGAAAAAAGAATAGGAGAAATTGGAATCAAAGGAATGACTGGAAAAATACAATGAATAACAATCATGAAAACAGCTGAAATATTAAGAAAAACCCGTGAATGCAACGAGAAGTCAATGGCAAGCAGCTGTTGCGATAATGCAAATTTATTTGAAAATTTTATCAAAAGAGGTGGAGAGTACTAGAAACCTGGGGCGGGGGG